>NC_143034.1:78213870-78218870 GCF_057628025.1 Oncorhynchus mykiss | reverse complement strand
GGAGGTTAGAATGGTTTCTGGGTCATTTGGAACACTCTGAGGATTCTATCATTCTATCTGGAGGTTAGAATGGTTTCTGGGTCATTTGGAACACTCTGAGGATTCTATCATTCTATCTGGAGGTTAGAATGGTTTCTGGGTCATTTGGAACACTCGGAGGCGTTCTATCATTCTATCTGGAGGTTAGAATGGTTTCTGGGTCATTTGGAACACTCTGAGGATTCTATCATTCTATCTGGAGGTTAGAATGGTTTCTGGGTCATTTGGAACACTCTGAGGATTCTATCATTCTATCTGGAGGTTAGAATGGTTTCTGGGTCATTTGGAACACTCGGAGGCGTTCTATCATTCTATCTGGAGGTTAGAATGGTTTCTGGGTCATTTGGAACACTCTGAGGATTCTATCATTCTATCTGGAGGTTAGAATGGTTTCTGGGTCATATGGAACACTCGGAGGCGTTCTATCATTCTATCTGGAGGTTAGAATGGTTTCTGGGTCATTTGGAACACTCTGAGGCGTTCTATCATTCTGTTGTGAAGCGTTGAAGCACCTCTGAATAGTTTGACACACTGGTAGGAATGATTAACCAGTGACCCCTGGGTTTCCCCCTCAGCTCTTACTGCAGACAGTCTGCCTACAAAAATGGCACCCTACCCACTACATAGTGCACTATGGGCCCCTGTCTGTTTTGATATGAGATACAGAGAATTCTGTCCTCATGTCCAGGTTTACCATTTTTTTTCTAGGGTCTTGGCTGATTTCTTTTGATTTTCCCATGATGTCAAGCAAAGAGGCACTGAGTTTGAAGGTAGGCCTTGAAATACATCCACAGGTACACTTCCAATTGACTCAAATGATGTCAATTAGCCTATCAGAAGCTTCTAAAGTCATGACATCATTTTCTGGAATTTTCCAAGCTGTTTAAAGGCACAGTCAACTTAGTGTATGTAAACTTCTGACCCACTGGAATTGTGATACAGTGAATTATAAGTTAACTAATCTGTCTGTAAACAATTGTTGGAAAAATGACTTGTGTCATGCACAAAGTAGATGTCCTAACCGACTTGCCAAAACTATAGTTTGTTAATTAACAAGAAATGTGTAGAGTGGTTGAAAAACGAGTTTTAATGACTCCAACCTAAGTGGATGTAAACTTCAGATTCCAACTGTCTATTTAGATATTTCAAGGGGTCTCATAATTCCAATTCAAACAGCTAAATGACCCTTGGTGTGACCTTCTTAAAACAATTCCATCAGCTTAGGAGAATCCACCCTCCCCCCGACTTAGAGAGGTCTGTAGAGGGGTTTAAAACCTGAAGCTCACCTCTCAAATAAAATCAAATTGTATTAGTCACATGAGCCGAAAACAACAGGTATATATAGACCTTACCGTGAAATGCCGAAAACAACAGGTATATATAGACCTTACCGTGAAATGCTGAAAACAACAGGTATATATAGACCTTACCGTGAAATGCTGAAAACAACAGGTATATATAGACCTTACCGTGAAATGCTGAAAACAACAGGTATATATAGACCTTACCGTGAAATGCTTACGTACGAACCCTTAACCAACAACGCAGTTAAGAAAATAAGAGTTAAGAAAATAAGAGTTAAGAAAATATTTACTAAATAAACTAAAGTTAAAAAAAGTATCACAATAAAATAACATTACAGTTGGTTTGGAGCCGTAACACGACAGGCGCCATTATTATGTCGATCTAATCTCAATCACATTGTGGAAAAAGTCTATCTCAAATTCCCACTGCATCAGCTGACCGGGTCGTTCCCTACATATCAGATATCTCTCTGTCTATATGACCGGGTCGTTCCCTATATATCAGATATCTCTCTCTCTATGTGACCTGGTCGTTTGCCTCCATACCAGATATCTGTCTATGTGACCTGGTCGTTTGCCTCCATACCAGATATCTGTCTATGTGACCGGGTCGTTTGCCTCCATACCAGATATCTGTCTATGTGACCTGGTCGTTTTCCTCCATACCAGATATCTGTCTATGTGACCTGGTCGTTTTCCTCCATACCAGATATCTGTCTATGTGACCTGGTCGTCTCCATATCAGATATC
Organism: Oncorhynchus mykiss; assembly: GCF_057628025.1. Lineage (NCBI taxonomy): Eukaryota > Metazoa > Chordata > Actinopteri > Salmoniformes > Salmonidae > Oncorhynchus > Oncorhynchus mykiss. The sequence goes on along the minus strand of NC_143034.1, from coordinate 78,216,777 downwards.
TGTCTATGTGACCTGGTCGTTTTCCTCCATATCAGATATCTGTCTATGTGACCTGGTCGTTTACCTCCATATCAGATATCTGTCTATGTGACCTGGTCGTTCTCTCCATATCAGATATCTGTCTATGTGACCTGGTCGTTTTCCTACATATCAGATATCTCTCTGTCTATATGACCGGGTCGTTCTCTCCATATCAGATATCTGTCTATGTGACCTGGTCGTTCTCTCCATATCAGATATCTGTCTATGTGACCTGGTCGTTTACCTCCCTACCAGATATCTGTCTATGTGACCTGGTCGTTTTCCTCCATATCAGATATCTGTCTATGTGACCTGGTCGTTTTCCTCCATATCAGATATCTGTCTATGTGACCTGGTCGTCTCCATATCAGATATCTGTCTATATGACAGGGTCGTTCTCTCCATATCAGATATCTGTCTATGTGACCTGGTCGTTTACCTCCATATCAGATATCTGTCTATGTGACCTGGTCGTTTTCCTCCATATCAGATATCTGTCGGTCTATGTGACCTGGTCGTTCCCTCCATATCAGATATCTGTCTATGTGACCTGGTCGTTCCCTCCATATCAGATATCTGTCTATGTGACCTGGTCGTTTACCTCCATATCAGATATCTGTCTATGTGACCTGGTCGTTCCCTCCATATCAGATATCTGTCTATGTGACCTGGTTGTTCCCTCCATATCAGATATCTGTCTATGTGACCTGGTCGTCTCCATACCAGATATCTCTCTGTCTATATGACCGGGTTGTTTCCTCCATACCAGATATCTCTCTGTCTATGTGACCGGGTCGTTCTCTCCATATCAGATATCTGTCTATGTGACCTGGTCGTTTACCTCCATATCAGATATCTGTCTATGTGACCTGGTCGTTTTCCTCCATATCAGATATCTGTCGGTCTATGTGACCTGGTCGTTCCCTCCATATCAGATATCTGTCTATGTGACCTGGTCGTTCCCTCCATATCAGATATCTGTCTATGTGACCTGGTCGTTTACCTCCATATCAGATATCTGTCTATGTGACCTGGTCGTTCCCTCCATATCAGATATCTGTCTATGTGACCTGGTTGTTCCCTCCATATCAGATATCTGTCTATGTGACCTGGTCGTCTCCATACCAGATATCTCTCTGTCTATATGACCGGGTTGTTTCCTCCATACCAGATATTTCTCTGTCTATGTGACCTGGTCGTTCCCTCCATATCAGATATCTGTCTATGTGACCTGGTCGTCTCCATACCAGATATCTCTCTGTCTATATGACCGGGTCGTTCCCTACATACCAGATATCTCTCTGTCTATGTGACCTGGTCGTTCCCTATATATCAGATATCTGTCTATGTGACCTGGTCGTCTCCATACCAGATATCTCTCTGTCTATATGACCGGGTCGTTCCCTACATACCAGATATCTCTCTCTCTATGGATGCATCCCAATTGGAGACCTATTCCCTATATTAGGCCCTATGGGCCCTGGTCAAAGGCAGTGCCCTACGTAGGGAACAAGGTGCCATTTGGTCAGAAGAGTGGCCGAATCAAATTAGAGTCTGAGGTTTGATTCTATCGCGGATGAACAGAAGAGGACTTTATAGGAATCTGTTCTGGAGGAAGACTCCAGACAATCATCTAGTTTATATTTCTGAAGTTGACATTTTGTTGAAGAAATGTTGTTAGTGAATTAGAATTAGTACAACCGTCACTGGTGTCTATGTGTTCATACCTAGATGTATGTTTCTATCCTCCTCTCCTCACCCCCCTCTCGCTCTCTCTCTCGCTCTCTCTCTCTCTCTCTCTCTCTCTCTCTCTCTCTCTCTCTCTCTCTCTCTCTCTCTCTCTCTCTCTCTCTCTCTCTAACTATCCAGACTTCTTCATCTCTCTCTCAATTCAATTCAATTCAAGGGCTTTACTGGCATGGGAAACGTGTTAACATTGCCAAAGCAAGTGAGGTAGATAATATATAAAGTGAAATAAACAATAAAAATTAACAGTAAACATTACACATACAGAAGTTTCAAAACAATAAAGACATTACAAATGTCATATTATATATATACAGTGTTTTAACAATGTACAAATGGTTAAAGGACACAAGGGAAAATAAATTAGCATAAATATGGGTTGTATTTACAATGGTGTTTGTTCTTCACTGGTTGCCCTTTTCTCGTGGCAACAGGTCACAAACCTTGCTGCTGTGATGGCACACTGTGGAGTTTCACCCAGTAGATATGGGAGTTTATCAAAATTGGATTTGTTTTCGAATTCTTTGTGGATCTGTGTAATCTGAGGGAAATATGTGTCTCTAATATGGTCATACATTGTGCAGGAGGTTAGGAAGTGCAGCTCAGTTTCCACCTCATTTTGTGGGCAGTGAGCACATAGCCTGTCTTCTCTTGAGAGCCATGTCTGCCTACGGCGGCCTTTCTCAATAGCAAGGCTATGCTCACTGAGTCTGTACATAGTCAAAGCTTTCCTTAAGTTTGGGTCAGTCACAGTGGTCAGGTATTCTGCCACTGTGTACTCTCTGTGTAGGCCCAAATAACATTCTAGTTTGCTCAGTTTTTTGCTCAACCTTTCCAATGTGATTATACTATTACTTGACACATTGGCATGTGTTGTCTGGTGACCCTAATTGGTATGTGAAATTGTATGTTCCTTTTGATGGCATAGAAGGCCCTTCTTGCCTTGTATCTCAGATCGGTCACAGCTTTGTGGAAGTTACCTGTGGCACTGATGTTTAGGCCAAGGTATGTATAGTTTTTTGTGTGCTCTAGGGCAACGGTGTCTAGATGGAATTTGTATTTGTGGTCCTGGCGACTGGACCTTTTTTGGAACACCATTATTTTAGTCTTACTGAGATTTACTCTCAGGGCCCAGGTCTG
>NC_143034.1:78176370-78206370 GCF_057628025.1 Oncorhynchus mykiss | reverse complement strand
ATATTAGAACAGATAGATATTACATATTAGAACAGGTAGATATTACAGATAGATATTACATATTAGAACAGATAGATATTACATATTAGAACAGATAGATATTATATGTTAGAACAGATAGATATTACCTATTACAACAGATTGATATGAAATATGCTATTTCAGCCACACCCGTTGCTGACAGGTTTATAAAATCAGGCACACCGATAATGCAATCTCCATAGACAAACATTGGCAGTAGAATGGCCCGTACTGAAGAGCTCAGTGACTTTCAACGTGGCACCGTCATATGATGCCACCTTTCCAACAAGTCAGTTGGTCAAATGGCTGCCCCGCTAGAGCTGCTCTGGTCAACTGTAATTGCTGTTATTGTGAAGTGGAAACCGATAGGAGCAAGAACAGCTCAGCCGCGACGTGGTAGGCCACACAAATCAAAGCTCAAGCTCACAGAGCGGGACCACCGAGTGCTGAAGGGTCGTAGGTCGTAAAAATCATCTGTCCTCGGTTACACTCACTACTGAGTTCCAAACTGCCTTCTGGAAGCAACGTCAGCACAAGAACTGTTCGTCGGGAGCTTCATGAAATGGGTTTCCATGGCCGAGCAGCTGCACACAAGCCTAAGATCACCATGCGCAATGCCAAGCGTCGACTGAAGTGGTGTAAAGACTGGAAACGGGTTCTCTGGAGTGATGAATCACGCTTCACCATCTGGTATTCTGACGGATCAAATCTGAGTTTGATAGATACCAGGAGAACTGGCCGACTGCGAGACAGGCCTAATCACCCTACATCAGTGCCCGACCTCACTAATGCTCTTTTGGCTGAATGGAAACAAGCCCCTGCAGCAATGTTCAAAATATCTAGTGGAAAGACTTCCCAGAAGAGTGGAGGCTGTTATAGCAGCAATGTTCCCACATCTAGTGGAAAGACTTCCCAGAAGAGTGGAGGCTGTTATAGCAGCAATGTTCCAACATCTAGTGGAAAGCCTTCCCAGAAGAGTGGAGGCTGTTATAGCAGCAATCTTCCCACATCTAGTGGAAAGACTTCCCAGAAGAGTGGAGGCTGTAATAGCAGCAATGTTACAACATCTAGTGGAAAGCCTTCCCAGAAGAGTGGAGGCTGTTATAGCAGCAATGTTCCGACATCTAGTGGAAAGCCTTCCCAGAAGAGTGGAGGCTGTAATAGCAGCAATGTTACAACATCTAGTGGAAAGCCTTCCCTGAAGAGTGGAGGCTGTTATTGCAGGGGGGACCAACTCGTGATTTTGGATTGAGATGTTTTTGACGACCAGGTGTCCACATACTTATGGTCATGTAGTGTATGAGAGTGCTACAGTACGTAACAGACTATTTAGCTAGACTGACAGATGTTGTTGTAGAAAGAGAACAAACTAGAGGCTGAAACAGTCATAGTTTACTTCTGGCTGACAGAGGGAAATAGCTTGTTTGTCTCAGGTCTCTCATTTAACAAAAAAAGAGCTTGTTTGTCTCAGGTCTCTCATTTAACAAAAAAAGAGCTTGTTTGGAAGCATGGGGATCTTTTTAAAGAGTTCTTCCTCCTAGCAGAACAGTGTCAGAACTACACTCACTTAGAGACATGGACCAGAACTAGAGGTATTACACTTAGAGACATGGACCAGAACTAGAGGTATTACACTTAGAGACATGGACCAGAACTAGAGGTATTACACTATTAGACATGGACCAGAACTAGAGGTATAACACTATTAGACATGGACCAGAACTAGAGGTATAACACAATTAGACATGGACCAGAACTAGAGGTATAACACTATTAGACATGGACCAGAACTAGAGGTATTACACTATTAGACATGGACCAGAACTAGAGGTATAACACTTAGAGACATGGACCAGAACTAGAGGTATAACACTTAGAGACATGGACCAGAACTAGAGGTATAACACTTAGAGACATGGACCAGAACTAGAGGTATAACACTTAGAGACATGGACCAGAACTAGAGGTATAACACTTAGAGACATGGACCAGAACTAGAGGTATAACACTTAGAGACATGGACCAGAACTAGAGGTATAACACTTAGAGACATGGACCAGAACTAGAGGTATAACACTTAGAGACATGGACCAGAACTAGAGGTATAACACTTAGAGACATGGACCAGAACTAGAGGTATAACACTTAGAGACATGGACCAGAACTAGAGGTATAACACTTAGAGACATGGGCCAGAAGTAGAGGTATAACACTTAGAGACATGGACCAGAAGTAGAGGTATAACACTATTAGACATGGACCAGAACTAGAGGTATTACACTATTAGACATGGACCAGAACTAGAGGTATTACACTATTAGACATGGACTAGAACTAGAGGTATTACACTATTAGACATGGACCAGAACTAGAGGTATTACACTATTAGACATGGACCAGAACTAGAGGTATTACACTATTAGACATGGACCAGAACTAGAGGTATAACACTTAGAGACATGGACCAGAACTAGAGGTATTACACTATTAGACATGGACCAGAACTAGAGGTATTACACTATTAGACATGGACCAGAACTAGAGGTATTACACTATTAGACATGGACCAGAACTAGAGGTATTACACTATTAGACATGGACCAGAAGTAGAGGTATTACACTATTAGACATGGACCAGAACTAGAGGTATAACACTATTAGACATGGACCAGACCTAGAGGTATTACACTATTAGACATGGACCAGAACTAGAGGTATTACACTATTAGACATGGACCAGACCTAGAGGTATAACACTTAGAGACATGGACCAGAACTAGAGGTATTACACTTAGAGACATGGACCAGAACTAGAGGTATAACACTATTAGACATGGACCAGAACTAGAGGTATTACACTATTAGACATGGACCAGAACTAGAGGTATAACACTATTAGACATGGACCAGAACTAGAGGTATAACACTTAGAGACATGGACCAGAACTAGAGGTATAACACTATTAGACATGGACCAGAACTAGAGGTATTACACTATTAGACATGGACCAGAACTAGAGGTATAACACTATTAGACATGGACCAGAACTAGAGGTATAACACTATTAGACATGGACCAGAACTAGAGGTATAACACTATTAGACATGGACCAGAACTAGAGGTATAACACTATTAGACATGGACCAGAACTAGAGGTATTACACTATTAGACATGGACCAGAACTAGAGGTATAACACTTAGAGACATGGACCAGAACTAGAGGTATAACACTATTAGACATGGACCAGAACTAGAGGTATTACACTATTAGACGTGGACCAGAACTAGAGGTATAACACTATTAGACATGGACCAGAACTAGAGGTATAACACTTAGAGACATGGACCATAACTAGAGGTATAACACTATTAGACATGGACCAGAACTAGAGGTATTACACTATTAGACATGGACCAGAACTAGAGGTATTACACTATTAGACATGGACCAGAACTAGAGGTATAACACTTAGAGACATGGACCAGAACTAGAGGTATTACACTATTAGACATGGACCAGAACTAGAGGTATTACACTTAGAGACATGGACCAGAACTAGAGGTATTACACTATTAGACATGGACCAGAACTAGAGGTATAACACTATTAGACATGGACCAGAACTAGAGGTATAACACTATTAGACATGGACCAGAACTAGAGGTATTACACTATTAGACATGGACCAGAACTAGAGGTATAACACTATTAGACATGGACCAGAACTAGAGGTATTACACTATTAGACATGGACCAGAACTAGAGGTATAACACTTAGAGACATGGACCAGAACTAGAGGTATAACACTTAGAGACATGGACCAGAACTAGAGGTATAACACTATTAGACATGGACCAGAACTAGAGGTATAACACTATTAGACATGGACCAGAACTAGAGGTATAACACTTAGAGACATGGACCAGAACTAGAGGTATAACACTTAGAGACATGGACCAGAACTAGAGGTATAACACTATTAGACATGGACCAGAACTAGAGGTATAACACTATTAGACATGGACCAGAACTAGAGGTATTACACTATTAGACAAGGACCAGAACTAGAGGTATTACACTATTAGACATGGACCAGAACTAGATGTATTACACTATTAGACATGGACCAGAACTAGAGGTATAACACTTAGAGACATGGACCAGAACTAGAGGAATAACACTATTAGACATGGACCAGAACTAGAGGTATTACACTATTAGACATGGACCAGAACTAGAGGTATTACACTATTAGACATGGACCAGAACTAGAGGTATAACACTTAAAGACATGGACCAGAACTAGAGGTATAACACTATTAGACATGGACCAGAACTAGAGGTATTACACTATTAGACATGGACCAGAACTAGAGGTATTACACTATTAGACATGGACCAGAACTAGAGGTATAACACTTAGAGACATGGACCAGAACTAGAGGTATAACACTATTAGACATGGACCAGAACTAGAGGTATTACACTATTAGACATGGACCAGAACTAGAGGTATAACACTATTAGACATGGACCAGAACTAGATGTATTACACTATTAGACATGGACCAGAACTAGAGGTATAACACTATTAGACATGGACCAGAACTAGAGGTATAACACTATTAGACATGGACCAGAACTAGAGGTATAACACTATTAGACATGGACCAGAACTAGAGGTATAACACTATTAGACATGGACCGGAACTAGAGGTATTACACTTAGAGACATGGACCAGAACTAGAGGTATTACACTTAGAGACATGGACCAGAACTAGAGGTATAACACTTAGAGACATGGACCAGAACTAGAGGTATAACACAATTAGACATGGACCAGAACTAGACGTATAACACTTAGAGACATGGACCAGAACTAGAGGTATAACACTTAGAGACATGGACCAGAACTAGAGGTATAACACTTAGAGACATGGACCAGAACTAGAGGTATAACACTTAGAGACATGGACCAGAACTAGATGTATAACACTATTAGACATGGACCAGAACTAGAGGTATACCACTTAGAGACATGGACCAGAACTAGAGGTATAACACTATTAGACATGGACCAGAACTAGAGGTATTACACTATTAGACATGGACCAGAACTAGAGGTATAACACTATTAGACATGGACCAGAACTAGAGGTATAACACTATTAGACATGGACCAGAACTAGAGGTATAACACTATTAGACATGGACCAGAACTAGAGGTATTACACTTAGAGACATGGACCAGAACTAGAGGTATTACACTTAGAGACATGGACCGGAACTAGAGGTATTACACTTAGAGACATGGACCAGAACTAGAGGTATTACATTTAGAGACATGGACCAGAACTAGAGGTATAACACTTAGAGACATGGACCAGAACTAGAGGTATTACACTTAGAGACATGGACCAGAACTAGAGGTATTACACTTAGAGACATGGACCAGAACTAGAGGTATTACACTATTAGACATGGACCAGAACTAGAGGTATAACACTTAGAGACATGGACCGGAACTAGAGGTATTACACTTAGAGACATGGACCAGAACTAGAGGTATTACACTATTAGACATGGACCAGAACTAGAGGTATAACACTATTAGACATGGACCAGAACTAGAGGTATTACACTATTAGACATGGACCAGAACTAGAGGTATGACACTATTAGACATGGACCAGAACTAGAGGTATTACACTATTAGACATGGACCAGAACTAGAGGTATTACACTATTAGACATGGACCAGAACTAGAGGTATTACACTATTAGACATGGACCAGAACTAGAGGTATAACACTATTAGACATGGACCAGAACTAGAGGTATTACACTATTAGACATGGACCAGAACTACAGGTATAACACTATTAGACATGGACCAGAACTAGAGGTATTACACTATTAGACATGGACCAGAACTAGAGGTATTACACTATTAGACATGGACCAGAACTAGAGGTATTACACTATTAGACATGGACCAGAACTAGAGGTATTACACTATTAGACATGGACCAGAACTAGAGGTATAACACTATTAGACATGGACCAGAACTAGAGGTATAACACTATTAGACATGGACCAGAACTAGAGGTATAACACTATTAGACATGGACCAGAACTAGAGGTATAACACTTAGAGACATGGACCAGAACTAGAGGTATAACACTTAGAGACATGGACCAGAACTAGAGGTATAACACTTAGAGACATGGACCAGAACTAGAGGTATAACACTTAGAGACATGGACCAGAACTAGAGGTATAACACTTAAAGACATGGACCAGAACTAGAGGTATAACACTATTAGACATGGACCAGAACTAGAGGTATAACACTTAGAGACATGGACCAGAACTAGAGGTATAACACTTAGAGACATGGACCAGAACTAGAGGTATAACACTTAGAGACATGGACCAGAACTAGAGGTATTACACTATTAGACATGGACCAGAACTAGAGGTATTACACTATTAGACATGGACCAGAACTAGAGGTATAACACTATTAGACATGGACCAGAACTAGAGGTATAACACTATTAGACATGGACCAGAACTAGAGGTATAACACTATTAGACATGGACCAGAACTAGAGGTATAACACTATTAGACATGGACCAGAACTAGAGGTATAACACTATTAGACATGGACCAGAACTAGAGGTATAACACTTAGAGACATGGACCAGAACTAGAGGTATAACACTTAGAGACATGGACCAGAACTAGAGGTATAACACTTAGAGACATGGACCAGAACTAGAGGTATAACACTTAGAGACATGGACCAGAACTAGAGGTATAACACTTAGAGACATGGACCAGAACTAGAGGTATAACACTTAGAGACATGGACCAGAACTAGAGGTATAACACTTAGAGACATGGACCAGAACTAGAGGTATAACACTTAGAGACATGGACCAGAAGTAGAGGTATAACACTTAGAGACATGGACCAGAAGTAGAGGTATAACACTATTAGACATGGACCAGAACTAGAGGTATTACACTATTAGACATGGACCAGAACTAGAGGTATGACACTATTAGACATGGACCAGAACTAGAGGTATTACACTATTAGACATGGACCAGAACTAGAGGTATTACACTATTAGACATGGACCAGAACTAGAGGTATTACACTATTAGACATGGACCAGAACTAGAGGTATTACACTATTAGACATGGACCAGAACTAGAGGTATTACACTATTAGACATGGACCAGAACTAGAGGTATAACACTTAGAGACATGGACCAGAACTAGAGGTATTACACTTAGAGACATGGACCAGACCTAGAGGTATTACACTATTAGACATGGACCAGAAGTAGAGGTATAACACTTAGAGACATGGATCAGAACTAGAGGTATTACACTATTAGACATGGACCAGAACTAGAGGTATAACACTATTAGACATGGACCAGAACTAGAGGTATTACACTATTAGACATGGACCAGAACTAGAGGTATAACACTTAGAGACATGGACCAGAACTAGAGGTATAACACTATTAGACATGGACCAGAACTAGAGGTATTACACTATTAGACATGGACCAGAACTAGAGGTATAACACTATTAGACATGGACCAGAACTAGAGGTATAACACTTAGAGACATGGACCATAACTAGAGGTATAACACTATTAGACATGGACCAGAACTAGAGGTATTACACTATTAGACATGGACCAGAACTAGAGGTATTACACTATTAGACATGGACCAGAACTAGAGGTATAACACTTAGAGACATGGACCAGAACTAGAGGTATTACACTATTAGACATGGACCAGAACTAGAGGTATAACACTTAGAGACATGGACCAGAACTAGAGGTATTACACTTAGAGACATGGACCAGACCTAGAGGTATTACACTATTAGACATGGACCAGAAGTAGAGGTATAACACTTAGAGACATGGATCAGAACTAGAGGTATTACACTATTAGACATGGACCAGAACTAGAGGTATAACACTATTAGACATGGACCAGAACTAGAGGTATTACACTATTAGACATGGACCAGAACTAGAGGTGTAACACTTAGAGACATGGACCAGAACTAGAGGTATAACACTATTAGACATGGACCAGAACTAGAGGTATTACACTATTAGACATGGACCAGAACTAGAGGTATAACACTATTAGACATGGACCAGAACTAGAGGTATAACACTTAGAGACATGGACCATAACTAGAGGTATAACACTATTAGACATGGAACAGAACTAGAGGTATTACACTATTAGACATGGACCAGAACTAGAGGTATTACACTATTAGACATGGACCAGAACTAGAGGTATAACACTTAGAGACATGGACCAGAACTAGAGGTATTACACTATTAGACATGGACCAGAACTAGAGGTATTACACTTAGAGACATGGACCAGAACTAGAGGTATTACACTATTAGACATGGACCAGAACTAGAGGTATAACACTATTAGACATGGACCAGAACTAGAGGTATAACACTATTAGACATGGACCAGAACTAGAGGTATTACACTATTAGACATGGACCAGAACTAGAGGTATAACACTATTAGACATGGACCAGAACTAGAGGTATTACACTATTAGACATGGACCAGAACTAGAGGTATAACACTTAGAGACATGGACCAGAACTAGAGGTATAACACTTAGAGACATGGACCAGAACTAGAGGTATAACACTATTAGACATGGACCAGAACTAGAGGTATAACACTATTAGACATGGACCAGAACTAGAGGTATACCACTTAGAGACATGGACCAGAACTAGAGGTATAACACTTAGAGACATGGACCAGAACTAGAGGTATAACACTATTAGACATGGACCAGAACTAGAGGTATAACACTATTAGACATGGACCAGAACTAGAGGTATTACACTATTAGACATGGACCAGAACTAGAGGTATTACACTATTAGACATGGACCAGAACTAGATGTATTACACTATTAGACATGGACCAGAACTAGAGGTATAACACTTAGAGACATGGACCAGAACTAGAGGAATAACACTATTAGACATGGACCAGAACTAGAGGTATTACACTATTAGACATGGACCAGAACTAGAGGTATTACACTATTAGACATGGACCAGAACTAGAGGTATAACACTTAGAGACATGGACCAGAACTAGAGGTATAACACTATTAGACATGGACCAGAACTAGAGGTATTACACTATTAGACATGGACCAGAACTAGAGGTATTACACTATTAGACATGGACCAGAACTAGAGGTATAACACTTAGAGACATGGACCAGAACTAGAGGTATAACACTATTAGACATGGACCAGAACTAGAGGTATTACACTATTAGACATGGACCAGAACTAGAGGTATTACACTATTAGACATGGACCAGAACTAGAGGTATAACACTATTAGACATGGACCAGAACTAGAGGTATAACACTATTAGACATGGACCAGAACTAGAGGTATAACACTATTAGACATGGACCAGAACTAGAGGTATAACACTATTAGACATGGACCGGAACTAGAGGTATTACACTTAGAGACATGGACCAGAACTAGAGGTATTACACTTAGAGACATGGACCAGAACTAGATGTATAACACTTAGAGACATGGACCAGAACTAGAGGTATAACACAATTAGACATGGACCAGAACTAGAGGTATAACACTTAGAGACATGGACCAGAACTAGAGGTATAACACTTAGAGACATGGACCAGAACTAGAGGTATAACACTTAGAGACATGGACCAGAACTAGAGGTATAACACTTAGAGACATGGACCAGAACTAGAGGTATAACACTTAGAGACATGGACCAGAACTAGATGTATAACACTATTAGACATGGACCAGAACTAGAGGTATACCACTTAGAGACATGGACCAGAACTAGAGGTATAACACTATTAGACATGGACCAGAACTAGAGGTATTACACTATTAGACATGGACCAGAACTAGAGGTATAACACTATTAGACATGGACCAGAACTAGAGGTATAACACTATTAGACATGGACCAGAACTAGAGGTATAACACTATTAGACATGGACCAGAACTAGAGGTATTACACTTAGAGACATGGACCAGAACTAGAGGTATTACACTTAGAGACATGGACCGGAACTAGAGGTATTACACTTAGAGACATGGACCAGAACTAGAGGTATTACACTTAGAGACATGGACCAGAACTAGAGGTATAACACTTAGAGACATGGACCAGAACTAGAGGTATTACACTTAGAGACATGGACCAGAACTAGAGGTATTACACTTAGAGACATGGACCAGAACTAGAGGTATTACACTATTAGACATGGACCAGAACTAGAGGTATAACACTTAGAGACATGGACCGGAACTAGAGGTATTACACTTAGAGACATGGACCAGAACTAGAGGTATTACACTATTAGACATGGACCAGAACTAGAGGTATAACACTATTAGACATGGACCAGAACTAGAGGTATTACACTATTAGACATGGACCAGAACTAGAGGTATGACACTATTAGACATGGACCAGAACTAGAGGTATTACACTATTAGACATGGACCAGAACTAGAGGTATTACACTATTAGACATGGACCAGAACTAGAGGTATTACACTATTAGACATGGACCAGAACTAGAGGTATAACACTATTAGACATGGACCAGAACTAGAGGTATTACACTATTAGACATGGACCAGAACTAGAGGTATAACACTATTAGACATGGACCAGAACTAGAGGTATTACACTATTAGACATGGACCAGAACTAGAGGTATTACACTATTAGACATGGACCAGAACTAGAGGTATTACACTATTAGACATGGACCAGAACTAGAGGTATTACACTATTAGACATGGACCAGAACTAGAGGTATAACACTATTAGACATGGACCAGAACTAGAGGTATAACACTATTAGACATGGACCAGAACTAGAGGTATAACACTATTAGACATGGACCAGAACTAGAGGTATAACACTTAGAGACATGGACCAGAACTAGAGGTATAACACTTAGAGACATGGACCAGAACTAGAGGTATAACACTTAGAGACATGGACCAGAACTAGAGGTATAACACTTAGAGACATGGACCAGAACTAGAGGTATAACACTTAAAGACATGGACCAGAACTAGAGGTATAACACTATTAGACATGGACCAGAACTAGAGGTATAACACTTAGAGACATGGACCAGAACTAGAGGTATAACACTTAGAGACATGGACCAGAACTAGAGGTATAACACTTAGATACATGGACCAGAACTAGAGGTATTACACTATTAGACATGGACCAGAACTAGAGGTATTACACTATTAGACATGGACCAGAACTAGAGGTATAACACTATTAGACATGGACCAGAACTAGAGGTATAACACTATTAGACATGGACCAGAACTAGAGGTATAACACTATTAGACATGGACCAGAACTAGAGGTATAACACTATTAGACATGGACCAGAACTAGAGGTATAACACTATTAGACATGGACCAGAACTAGAGGTATAACACTTAGAGACATGGACCAGAACTAGAGGTATAACACTTAGAGACATGGACCAGAACTAGAGGTATAACACTTAGAGACATGGACCAGAACTAGAGGTATAACACTTAGAGACATGGACCAGAACTAGAGGTATAACACTTAGAGACATGGACCAGAACTAGAGGTATAACACTTAGAGACATGGACCAGAACTAGAGGTATAACACTTAGAGACATGGACCAGAAGTAGAGGTATAACACTTAGAGACATGGACCAGAAGTAGAGGTATAACACTATTAGACATGGACCAGAACTAGAGGTATTACACTATTAGACATGGACCAGAACTAGAGGTATGACACTATTAGACATGGACCATAACTAGAGGTATTACACTATTAGACATGGACCAGAACTAGAGGTATTACACCATTAGACATGGACCAGAACTAGAGGTATTACACTATTAGACATGGACCAGAACTAGAGGTATTACACTATTAGACATGGACCAGAACTAGAGGTATTACACTATTAGACATGGACCAGAACTAGAGGTATAACACTTAGAGACATGGACCAGAACTAGAGGTATTACACTTAGAGACATGGACCAGACCTAGAGGTATTACACTATTAGACATGGACCAGAAGTAGAGGTATAACACTTAGAGACATGGATCAGAACTAGAGGTATTACACTATTAGACATGGACCAGAACTAGAGGTATAACACTATTAGACATGGACCAGAACTAGAGGTATTACACTATTAGACATGGACCAGAACTAGATGTATTA
The DNA here is from genome assembly GCF_057628025.1 of Oncorhynchus mykiss. NCBI lineage: Eukaryota > Metazoa > Chordata > Actinopteri > Salmoniformes > Salmonidae > Oncorhynchus > Oncorhynchus mykiss. Next base: position 78,193,973 of record NC_143034.1, on the reverse strand, counting down.
CACTATTAGACATGGACCAGAACTAGAGGTATAACACTTAGAGACATGGACCAGAACTAGAGGTATTACACTATTAGACATGGACCAGAACTAGAGGTATTACACTATTAGACATGGACCAGAACTAGAGGTATTACACTATTAGACATGGACCAGAACTAGAGGTATTACACTATTAGACATGGACCAGAACTAGAGGTATTACACTATTAGACATGGACCAGAACTAGAGGTATTACACTATTAGACATGGACCAGAACTAGAGGTATAACACTATTAGACATGGACCAGAACTAGAGGTATAACACTATTAGACATGGACCAGAACTAGAGGTATTACACTATTAGACATGGACCAGAACTAGAGGTATTACACTATTAGACATGGACCAGAAGTAGAGGTATTACACTATTAGACATGGACCAGAACTAGAGGTATAACACTTAGAGACATGGACCAGAACTAGAGGTATAACACTATTAGACATGGACCAGAACTAGAGGTAAAACACTATTAGACATGGACCAGAACTAGAGGTATAACACTATTAGACATGGACCAGACCTAGAGGTATTACACTTAGAGACATGGACCAGAACTAGAGGTATTACACTATTAGACATGGACCAGAACTAGAGGTATAACACAATTAGACATGGACCAGAACTAGAGGTATTACACTATTAGACATGGACCAGAACTAGAGGTATTACACTATTAGACATGGACCAGAACTAGAGGTATAACACTATTAGACATGGACCAGACCTAGAGGTATTACACTTAGAGACATGGACCAGAACTAGAGGTATTACACTATTAGACATGGACCAGAACTAGAGGTATTACACTATTAGACATGGACCAGAACTAGAGGTATAACACTATTAGACATGGACCAGAACTAGAGGTATTACACTATTAGACATGGACCAGAACTAGAGGTATTACACTTAGAGACATGGACCAGAACTAGAGGTATAACACTTAGAGACATGGACCAGAACTAGAGGTATTACACTATTAGACATGGACCAGAACTAGAGGTATTACACTATTAGACATGGACCAGAACTAGAGGTATTACACTATTAGACATGGACCAGAACTAGAGGTATAACACTATTAGACATGGACCAGAACTAGAGGTATTACACTATTAGACATGGACCAGACCTAGAGGTATAACACTTAGAGACATGGACCAGAACTAGAGGTATAACACTATTAGACATGGACCAGAACTAGAGGTATTACACTATTAGACATGGACCAGAACTAGAGGTATAACACTATTAGACATGGACCAGAACTAGAGGTAAAACACTATTAGACATGGACCAGAACTAGAGGTATAACACTATTAGACATGGACCAGAACTAGAGGTATAACACTATTAGACATGGACCAGAACTAGAGGTATAACACTTAGAGACATGGACCAGAACTATAGGTATAACACTATTAGACATGGACCAGAACTAGAGGTATTACACTATTAGACATGGACCAGAACTAGAGGTATAACACTATTAGACATGGACCAGAACTAGAGGTATAACACTATTAGACATGGACCAGAACTAGAGGTATAACACTATTAGACATGGACCAGAACTAGAGGTATTACACTATTAGACATGGACCAGAACTAGAGGTATTACACTTAGAGACATGGACCAGAACTAGAGGTATAACACTTAGAGACATGGACCAGAACTAGAGGTATTACACTATTAGACATGGACCAGAACTAGAGGTATTACACTATTAGACATGGACCAGAACTAGAGGTATTACACTATTAGACATGGACCAGAACTATAGGTATAACACTATTAGACATGGACCAGAACTAGAGGTATTACACTATTAGACATGGACCAGAACTAGAGGTATTACACTATTAGACATGGACCAGAACTAGAGGTATAACACTATTAGACATGGACCAGAACTAGAGGTATTACACTATTAGACATGGACCAGAACTAGAGGTATTACACTATTAGACATGGACCAGAAGTAGAGGTATTACACTATTAGACATGGACCAGAACTAGAGGTATAACACTTAGAGACATGGACCAGAACTAGAGGTATAACACTATTAGACATGGACCAGAACTAGAGGTAAAACACTATTAGACATGGACCAGAACTAGAGGTATAACACTATTAGACATGGACCAGACCTAGAGGTATTACACTTAGAGACATGGACCAGAACTAGAGGTATTACACTATTAGACATGGACCAGAACTAGAGGTATAACACAATTAGACATGGACCAGAACTAGAGGTATTACACTATTAGACATGGACCAGAACTAGAGGTATTACACTATTAGACATGGACCAGAACTAGAGGTATAACACTATTAGACATGGACCAGACCTAGAGGTATTACACTTAGAGACATGGACCAGAACTAGAGGTATTACACTATTAGACATGGACCAGAACTAGAGGTATTACACTATTAGACATGGACCAGAACTAGAGGTATAACACTATTAGACATGGACCAGAACTAGAGGTATTACACTATTAGACATGGACCAGAACTAGAGGTATTACACTTAGAGACATGGACCAGAACTAGAGGTATAACACTTAGAGACATGGACCAGAACTAGAGGTATTACACTATTAGACATGGACCAGAACTAGAGGTATTACACTATTAGACATGGACCAGAACTAGAGGTATTACACTATTAGACATGGACCAGAACTAGAGGTATAACACTATTAGACATGGACCAGAACTAGAGGTATTACACTATTAGACATGGACCAGACCTAGAGGTATAACACTTAGAGACATGGACCAGAACTAGAGGTATAACACTATTAGACATGGACCAGAACTAGAGGTATTACACTATTAGACATGGACCAGAACTAGAGGTATAACACTATTAGACATGGACCAGAACTAGAGGTAAAACACTATTAGACATGGACCAGAACTAGAGGTATAACACTATTAGACATGGACCAGAACTAGAGGTATAACACTATTAGACATGGACCAGAACTAGAGGTATAACACTTAGAGACATGGACCAGAACTATAGGTATAACACTATTAGACATGGACCAGAACTAGAGGTATTACACTATTAGACATGGACCAGAACTAGAGGTATAACACTATTAGACATGGACCAGAACTAGAGGTATAACACTATTAGACATGGACCAGAACTAGAGGTATAACACTATTAGACATGGACCAGAACTAGAGGTATTACACTATTAGACATGGACCAGACCTAGAGGTATAACACTATTAGACATGGACCAGAACTAGAGGTATTACACTATTAGACATGGACCAGAACTAGAGGTATAACACTATTAGACATGGACCAGAACTAGAGGTATTACACTATTAGACATGGACCAGAACTAGAGGTATAACACTATTAGACATGGACCAGAACTAGAGGTATTACACTATTAGACATGGACCAGAACTAGAGGTATTACACTATTAGACATGGACCAGAACTAGAGGTATAACACTTAGAGACATGGACCAGAACTAGAGGTATTACACTATTAGACATGGACCAGAACTAGAGGTATAACACTTAGAGACATGGACCGGAACTAGAGGTATTACACTATTAGACATGGACCAGAACTAGAGGTATAACACTTAGAGACATGGACCAGAACTAGAGGTATAACACTATTAGACATGGACCAGAACTAGAGGTATAACACTATTAGACATGGACCAGAACTAGAGGTATAACACTTAGAGACATGGACCAGAACTAGAGGTATAACACTATTAGACATGGACCAGAACTAGAGGTATAACACTATTAGACATGGACCAGAACTAGAGGTATAACACTATTAGACATGGACCAGAACTAGAGGTATAACACTTAGAGACATGGACCAGAACTAGAGGTATAACACTATTAGACATGGACCAGAACTAGAGGTATAACACTTAGAGACATGGACACACACACAGCTGTTTCCTCTCTATAAATATACTCGTCTCACACACACACACACACACACACACAGGAGAAGAAGAGACTATTTATGTCAGGATGGAAGGCATTTGTTTGTGTGTATATCCTTCAGTTGTAGTGATGGAGGGAGGGAGGGAGGGAGGGAGGGAGGGAGGGAGAGGATCTCTGGAGAGAGAGACAAAGAGAGGTCCAGGTTTGGCCGGGGTAGTCCGTCACTGTAAAGAATTTGTTCTTAACTGACATGTGTGTGTGTTTGGGTGTGTGTGTATGTGTGTGTGTGTGTGTGTGTGTGTGTGTGTGTGTGTGTGTGTGTGTGTGTGTGTGTGTGTGTGTGTGTGTGTGTGTGTGTGCGTGTGTGTGTGTGTGTTTGGGTGTGTGTGTGTGTTTGGGTGTGTGTGTGTGTGTGTGTGTGTGTGTGTGTGTGTGTTTGGGTGTGTGTGTGTGTTTGGGTGTGTGTGTGTTTGGGTGTGTGTGTGTCCATCCTCAGTGTTTCAACATCACTGATAACACACAGCCATTCTGTTTACCCTAGCCTACCTCCTCCACCACACCACACAGCCATTATGTTTACCCTAGCCTACCTCCTCCACCCCACAGCCATTCTGTTTACCCTAGCCTACCTCCTCCACCACACCACACAGCCATTATGTTTACCCTAGCCTACCTCCTCCACCCCACAGCCATTCTGTTTACCCTAGCCTACCTCCTCCACCACACCACACAGCCATTATGTTTACCCTAGCCTATCTCCTCCACCACACAGCCATTCTGTTTACCCTAGCCTAACTCCTCCACCACACAGCCATTCTGTTTACCCTAGCCTATCTCCTCCACCACACAGCCATTCTGTTTACCCTAGCCTACCTCCTCCACCACACAGCCATTCTGTTTACCCTAGCCTATCTCCTCCACCACACAGCCATTCTGTTTACCCTAGCCTTTCTCCTCCACCACACAGCCATTCTGTTTACCCTAGCCTATCTCCTCCACCACACAGCCATTCTGTTTACCCTAGCCTATCTCCTCCACCACACAGCCATTCTGTTTACCCTAGCCTATCTCCTCCACCACACAGCCATTCTGTTTACCCTAGCCTATCTCCTCCACCACACAGCCATTCTGTTTACCCTAGCCTATCTCCTCCACCACACAGCCATTCTGTTTACCCTAGCCTATCTCCTCCACCACACAGCCATTCTGTTTACCCTAGCCTACCTCCTCCACCACACCACACAGCCATTCTGTTTACCCTAGCCTACCTCCTCCACCACACCACACAGCCATTCTGTTTACCCTAGCCTACCTCCTCCACCACACAGCCAGGAAAAGGGTTGGACTGAAAACCTACAGGACGGTAGATCTCCAGGAAGAGGGTTGGACTGAAAACCTACAGGACAGTAGATCTCCAGGAAGAAGGTTGGACTGAAAACCTACAGGACAGTAGATCTCCAGGAAGAGGGTTGGACTGAAAACCTACAGGAAGGTAGATCTCCAGGAATAGGGTTGGACTGAAAACCTACAGGACAGTAGATCTCCAGGAAGAGGGTTGGACTGAAAACCTACAGGACAGTAGATCTCCAGGAAGAAGGTTGGACTGAAAACCTACAGGACAGTAGATCTCCAGGAAGAGGGTTGGACTGAAAACCTACAGGACAGTAGATCTCCAGGAAGAGGGTTGGACTGAAAACCTACAGGACAGTAGATCTCCAGGAAGAAGGTTGGACTGAAAACCTACAGGACAGTAGATCTCCAGGAAGAGGGTTGGACTGAAAACCTACAGGACAGTAGATCTCCAGGAAGAGGGTTGGACACATATAATTTGAGAACGCACTGCCACTGCCTCTGCAACGCGATGCTGCAAGGCAAACACAGCGTTCCATTGGAAATTAATGAACTTCTGGTGTATCAAAACACAATAACACTGTTGATGTGATCGAGGCATGAGAAACTGTGTGTGTGTGTGTGTCTAGTGTGTGTGTGTGTGTGTGTGTGTGTGTGTCTAGTGTGTTTGCGCTTGTGTCATTTAAGAGGTGTGGACATGTGTGTGTGTGTGTGTGTGTGTGTGTGTGTGTGTGTGTGTGTGTGTGTGTGTGTGTGTGTGTGTGTGTGTGTGTGTGTGTGTGTGTGTGTGTGTGTGTGTGTGTGTGTGTGTGTGTATCATAGTATCTCTCTGGGTATTGCTACACAGAGTGTGAACTCAACAACCCTGACCTCTAACCTCCGACGCCTGAACTCTGCCCTAACCAACAGGTTCAACACAGTGAGGTTTAGCCATAGACTTGGATAGACAGCTCCAGTGCCCAAGTGAGGTTTAGCCATAGACTTGGATAGACAGCTCCAGTGTCCCAGTGAGGTTTAGACATAGACTTGGATAGACAGCTCCAGTGCCCAAGTGAGGTTTAGCCATAGACTTGGATAGACATCTCCAGTGTCCCAGTGAGGTTTAGCCATAGACTTGGATAGACAGCTCCAGTGTCCCAGTGAGGTTTAGCCATAGACTTGGATAGACAGCTCCAGTGACCCAAAAGCCTGTTGTAGCATGAGCCCTCTATCTACCTCTATGGGTTTAGCCCCTCCACTCTCGTTTATGAAGCTGCTGTAAAACACACTATAACACGACAATGTCTATAGATAAACACAGACACACCTCTATGGCATTCATAACTGTCCACATACATCTAATTTAACAAATGACTGGACTTTATATAGATTATTATCATAACAAATGACTGGACTTTATATAGATTATTATCCTAACAAATGACTGGACTTTATATAGATTATTATCATAACAAATGACTGGACTTTATATAGATTATTATCATAACAAATGACTGGACTTTATATAGATTATTATCATAACAAATGACTGGACTTTATATAGATTATTATCATAACAAATGACTGGACTTTATATAGATTATTATCATAACAAATGACTGGACTTTATATAGATTATTATCATAACAAATGACTGGACTTTATATAGATTATTATCCTAACAAATGACTGGACTTTATATAGAATATTATCATAACAAATGACTGGACTTTATATACTGTAGAATATTATCATAACAAATGACTGGACTTTATATACTGTAGATTATTATCATAACAAATGACTGGACTTTATATAGATTATTATCATAACAAATGACTGGCCTTTATATAGATTATTATCATAACAAATGACTGGACTTTATATAGATTATTATCATAACAAATGACTGGACTTTATATAGATTATTATCGTAACAAATGACTGGACTTTATATACTGTAGAATATTATCATAACAAATGACTGGACTTTATATAGATTATTATCCTAACAAATGACTGGACTTTATATACTGTAGAATATTATCATAACAAATGACTGGACTTTATATACTGTAGATTATTATCCTAACAAATGACTGGACTTTATATACTGTAGATTATTATCATAACAAATGACTGGACTTTATATAGATTATTATCATAACAAATGACTGGACTTTATATAGATTATTATCATAACAAATGACTGGACTTTATATAGATTATTATCGTAACAAATGACTGGACTTTATATAGATTATTATCCTAACAAATGACTGGACTTTATATAGATTATTATCGTAACAAATGACTGGACTTTATATAGATTATTATCATAACAAATGACTGGACTTTATATAGATTATTATCATAACAAATGACTGGACTTTATATAGATTATTATCGTAACAAATGACTGGACTTTATATACTGTAGATTATTATCGTAACAAATGACTGGACTTTATATACTGTAGATTATTATCATAACAAATTACTGGACTTTATATAGATTATTATCATAACAAATGACTGGACTTTATATAGATTATTATCATAACAAATGACTGGACTTTATATACTGTAGATTATTATCATAACAAATGACTGGACTTTATATAGATTATTATCATAACAAATGACTGGACTTTATATAGATTATTATCGTAACAAATGACTGGACTTTATATACTGTAGATTATTATCGTAACAAATGACTGGACTTTATATACTGTAGATTATTATCATAACAAATGACTGGACTTTATATAGATTATTATCATAACAAATGACTGGACTTTATATAGATTATTATCGTAACAAATGACTGGACTTTATATACTGTAGATTATTATCATAACAAATGACTGGACTTTATATAGATTATTATCATAACAAATGACTGGACTTTATATACTGTAGATTATTATCATAACAAATGACTGGACTTTATATAGATTATTATCATAACAAATGACTGGACTTTATATAGATTATTATCGTAACAAATGACTGGACTTTATATACTGTAGATTATTATCGTAACAAATGACTGGACTTTATATACTGTAGATTATTATCATAACAAATGACTGGACTTTATATAGATTATTATCATAACAAATGACTGGACTTTATATAGATTATTATCGTAACAAATGACTGGACTTTATATAGATTATTATCATAACAAATGACTGGACTTTATATAGATTATTATCGTAACAAATGACTGGACTTTATATAGATTATTATCGTAACAAATGACTGGACTTTATATAGATTATTATCATAACAAATGACTGGACTTTATATACTGTAGATTATTATCATAACAAATGACTGGACTTTATATAGATTATTATCGTAACAAATGACTGGACTTTATATAGATTATTATCATAACAAATGCACTGATGTGGTCTAATTATATGATACAGCCTGTTGAGATACTCTACATGACCAACAGTATGTGGACACCTGCTAGTGGAACACCTCATACACAAATCATGGGTATTAATATGGAGTTGGTCCCCCCTTTGCTGCTATAACAGCCTCCACTCTTCTGGGAAGGCTTTCCACTAGATGTTGGAACATTGCTGCGGGGACTTGCTTCCATTCAGCCACAAGAGCATTAGGGAGGTTGGGCACTGATGTTGGGCGATTAGGCCTGGCTCACAGTCGGTGTTCCAATTCATCCCAAAAGTGTTTGATGGGGTTGAGGTCAGGGCTCTGTGCAGGCCAGTCAAGTTCTTCCACACCGATCTCAAAACAAAACAAAAATCTGTATGGACCTGGCTTTGTGCATGGGGGCATTGTCATGCTGAAACAGGAAAGGACCTTCCCCAAACTGTTGCACAAAGTTGGAAGCACAGAATTGTTTAGAATGTCACTGTATGCTGTAGCGTTAAGATTTCCTTTCATTGTAACTAAGGGGCCTGAACCATGAAAAACAGCCCCAGACCATTATTCCTCCTCCAACAAACTTTACAGTTGACACTATGCATTGGGGCAGGTAGCATTCTCCTGGCATCCGCCAAACCCAGATTCGTCCATCAGACTGACAGATGGTGAAGCGTGATTCATCATTAATTTCCACTGCTCCAGTCCAATCGCGGCAAGCCTTTACACCACTCCAGCAGACGCTTGGCATTGCGCATGGTGATCTTAGGCTTGTATGTGGCTGCTCGGCCATGGAAACCCAATTCATGATGCTCCCGACGAACAGTTCTTGTGCTGATGTTGCTTCCAGAAGGAAGTTGGGAACTCAGTATTGAGTGTTGCAACCGAGGACTGACGATTCTCACGAGCTACGCGCTTCAGCACTCTGCGGTCCTGTTCTGTGAGCTTGTGTGGCCTACCACTTCGCGGCTGAGCTGTTGTTGCTCCTAGACGTTTCCACTTCACAATAACAGTACTCACAGTTAACCGGGGCAGTTCTAGCAGGGCAGAAATTTGACCAACTGACTTGTTGGAAAGGTGTCATCCTATGATGGTGCCACGTTGAGTGTCACTGAGTTCTTATTAAAGGCCATTCTACTGCCAACGTTTGTCTATGGAGATTACATGGCTGTGTGCTCGATTTTATACACCTATCAGAAACAAGTGTGGCTGAAATAGCTGAATCCACTCATTTGAAGGGGTGTCCACATACTGCTGTACATAAGCCTTCATAGATACACTATATACCCCCCTTACGCTCTCAGAACAGCCACAAACACTGTACATCTCCCCTGAGGTAGAGGGAGAAGTAGAGAGGAGGTATATTTATTGTAGATCGTTATCAGAATGGGACAGTCTAAGGTATGTGTGAGATTTCTCTTTAGGCAGAACAGGGATAAATACAGAACAGAGAGAGGAGCTATATTTATTGTAGATACGGTATGGGCTATGAGGTATGAGGAGCTGGAAGCATCTGGAAACAAGGATTGTATTGTTCTAACAGAGGAAAGACAGAGAGCCTGGGAGGTCATGACCCCAACACACACACACACACACACACACACACACACACACACACACACACACACACACACACACATACATACACACACACACACACACACACACACACACACACACACACACACACACACACACACACACACACACACACACACACACACACACACACACACACACACACACAGTTCCAGTCCAGTTCTGCTTATGCAACATGTCTCAGTAGGTTTTCTTGGTTAAAGGAAAGATTTACAGCTTTCAATGAAAACAACTGGACCAAATCTATTCAATTACATGTAACTTTATTAGCAGGACTGCAGAACACAATGTTGGCCAAACACAGTTCAGTCTGATGAAATGGATCTAGTCTTCGTGGGCTCTGGAAGTCAACAATTACAGAATGCACAACATGTCTGGTTTGTTCAAGTGTGTGTGTGTGTGTGTGTGTGTGTGTGTGTGTGTGTGTGTGTGTGTGTGTGTGTGTGTGTGTGTGTGTGTGTGTGTGTGTGTGTGTGTGTGTGTGTGTGTGTGTGTGTTGACTGTGTAAGGAAGACCCATTAGTACTTACTCTGTCTGCTGTGTCTGGAACCTGTAGTCACCTGTCTGTTACACCAACAACTACACTCAGAGAGGAACCTGTCTGTCTCTCTGTTACACCATCAAATAGACTCAGAGAGGAACCTGTCTGTCTCTGTTACACCAACAAATAGTCTCAGAGAGGAACCTGTCTGTCTCTCTGTTACACCAACAACTACACTCAGAGAGGAACCTGTCTGTCTCTCTGTTACGCCAACAAATAGACTCAGAGAGGAACCTGTCTGTCTCTCTGTTACACCAACAACTACACTCAGAGAGGAACCTGTCTGTCTCTCTGTTACACCATCAAATAGACTCAGAGAGGAACCTGTCTGTCTCTGTTACACCAACAAATAGTCTCAGAGAGGAACCTGTCTGTCTCTCTGTTACACCAACAAATAGACTCAGAGAGGAACCTGTCTGTCTCTCTGTTACACCAACAACTACACTCAGAGAGGAACCTGTCTGTCTCTCTGTTACACCATCAAATAGACTCAGAGAGGAACCTGTCTGTCTCTCTGTTACACCAACAAATAGTCTCAGAGAGGAACCTGTCTGTCTCTCTGTTACACCAACAAATAGTCTCAGGAAGGAAGGTAATATAACCCAACGTAACCTCAGAGAGTACAACACCACTCGGCACACACAGCTAACTATAGTCCAGTCCTGATCTCTAACCATCCCTCCCTCCTTCCTTCTGGGAAGTGGAAAGTGATGAGAGAGAAGTAGGAAAAGATTACAGTGTGCTTTCCTGAGGGCCAACTAACTTCCTCGTGATCCAACCAACCACACACACACACACACAGACACACACACACACACACACACAAACACATACATCAATCAAATGAAAGCAGACGAGAGAGAGAATCCAACAACATCCCATTATGTAAAATGAGACTCCTCCATTAGCTAATGAAGAATGAAGGATTCTGGGAATGCAACAGGTCTGGGAATGAAGGGTTCTGGGAATGCAACAGGTCTGGGAATGAAGGGTTCTGGGAATGGAACAGGTCTGGGAATGAAGGGTTCTGGGAATGCAACAGGTCTGGGCTTGGTGTGTGTGATGCTGGGCCGTTGATACATCTGATTTTATTCACATGCTTTGCTGGTGGTTTCTGTTTGTGTCAGAGATAGAAGCAGAGATAAACATCAACTATCTCTTCCTTCTGAGATAGCGTGTGTTTATCTCTACCGTCTGAGATAGAGGTGTGTTTATCTCTTCCGTCTGAGATAGCGTGTGTTTGGGAGTGGCAGAGATAGTTGATGTTTATCTCTGCTTCTATCTCTACCGTCTGAGATAGTTGATATCTATCTCTACAGTTTGAGATAGAGGTGTGTTTATCTCTACTGTCTGAGATAGAGGTGTGTTTATCTCTACTGTCTGATATAGAGGTGTGTTTATCTCTACTGTCTGAGATAGAGGTGTGTTTATCTCTTCCGTCTGAGATAGCGTGTGTTTGGGAGTGGCAGAGATAGTTGATGTTTATCTCTGCTTCTATCTCTGACGGTAGAGCTAAACACATGCTATCTCTACCGTCTGAGATAGTTGATGTTTATCTCTGCTTCTGTCTCTACCGTCTGAGATAGTTGATATCTATCTCTACAGTTTGAGATAGAGGTGTGTTTATCTCTACTGTCTGAGATAGAGGTGTGTTTATCTCTACTGTCTGAGATAGAGGTGTGTTTATCTCTACCGTCTGAGATAGAGGTGTGTTTATCTCTTCTGTCTGAGATAGAGGTGTATTTATCGCTTCCGTCTGAGATAGAGGTGTGTTTATCTCTACTGTCTGAGATAGAGGTGTGTTTATCTCTACCGTCTGAGATAGAAGTGTGTTTATCTCTACTGTCTGAGATAGAGGTGTGTTTATCTCTACTGTCTGAGATAGAGGTGTGTTTATCTCTACTGTCTGAGATAGTTGATATCTATCTCTACCGTCTGAGATAGAGGTGTGTTTATCTCTACTGTCTGAGATAGAGGTGTGTTTATCTCTACCGTCTGAGATAGAGGTGTGTTTATCTCTACCGTCTGAGATAGAGGTGTGTTTATCTCTACTGTCTGAGATAGAGGTGTGTTTATCTCTACTGTCTGAGGTGTTTATCTCTACTGTCTGAGATAGAGGTGTGTTTATCTCTACTGTCTGAGATAGTTGATATCTATCTCTACCGTCTGAGATAGAGGTGTGTTTATCTCTACTGTCTGAGATAGAGGTGTGTTTATCTCTACCGTCTGAGATAGAAGTGTGTTTATCTCTACTGTCTGAGATAGAGGTGTGTTTATCTCTACTGTCTGAGATAGAGGTGTGCTTATCTCTACTGTCTGAGATAGTTGATATCTATCTCTACCGTCTGAGATAGTTGATATCTATCTCTACAGTTTGAGATAGAGGTGTGTTTATCTCTACTGTCTGAGATAGAGGTGTGTTTATCTCTACTGTCTGATATAGAGGTGTGTTTATCTCTACTGTCTGAGATAGAGGTGTGTTTATCTCTTCCGTCTGAGATAGCGTGTGTTTGGGAGTGGCAGAGATAGTTGATGTTTATCTCTGCTTCTATCTCTGACGGTAGAGATAAACACATGCTATCTCTACCGTCTGAGATACATGATGTTTATCTCTGCTTCTGTCTCTACCGTCTGAGATAGTTGATATCTATCTCTACAGTTTGAGATAGAGGTGTGTTTATCTCTACTGTCTGAGATAGAGGTGTGTTTATCTCTACTGTCTGAGATAGAGGTGTGTTTATCTCTACCGTCTGAGATAGAGGTGTGTTTATCTCTTCTGTCTGAGATAGAGGTGTATTTATCGCTTCCGTCTGAGATAGAGGTGTGTTTATCTCTACTGTCTGAGATAGAGGTGTGTTTATCTCTACCGTCTGAGATAGAAGTGTGTTTATCTCTACTGTCTGAGATAGAGGTGTGTTTATCTCTACTGTCTGAGATAGAGGTGTGTTTATCTCTACTGTCTGAGATAGTTGATATCTATCTCTAACGTCTGAGATAGAGGTGTGTTTATCTCTACTGTCTGAGATAGAGGTGTGTTTATCTCTACCGTCTGAGATAGAGGTGTGTTTGTCTCTACCGTCTGAGATAGAGGTGTGTTTATCTCTACTGTCTGAGATAGAGGTGTGTTTATCTCTACTGTCTGAGATAGTTGATATCTATCTCTACCGTCTGAGATAGAGGTGTGTTTATCTCTACTGTCTGAGATAGAGGTGTGTTTATCTCTACCGTCTGAGATAGAAGTGTGTTTATCTCTACTGTCTGAGATAGAGGTGTGTTTATCTCTACTGTCTGAGATAGAGGTGTGTTTATCTCTACTGTCTGAGATAGTTGATATCTATCTCTACCGTCTGAGATAGAGGTGTGTTTATCTCTACCGTCTGAGATAGAAGTGTGTTTATCTCTACTGTCTGAGATAGAGGTGTGTTTATCTCTACTGTCTGAGATAGAGGTGTGTTTATCTCTACTGTCTGAGATAGAGGTGTGTTTATCTCTACTGTCTGAGATAGTTGATATCTATCTCTACCGTCTGAGATAGAGGTGTGTTTATCTCTACTGTCTGAGATAGAGGTGTGTTTATCTCTACCGTCTGAGATAGAGGTGTGTTTATCTCTACCGTCTGAGATAGAGGTGTGTTTATCTCTACCGTCTGAGATAGAGGTGTGTTTATCTCTACTGTCTGAGATAGAGGTGTGTTTATCTCTATTGTCTGAGATAGTTGATATCTATCTCTACCGTCTGAGATAGAGGTGTGTTTATCTCTACCGTCTGAGATAGAGGTGTGTTTATCTCTACTGTCTGAGATAGAGGTGTGTTTATCTCTACTGTCTGAGATAGCGTGTGTTTATCTCTACCGTCTGAGATAGAGGTGTGTTTATCTCTACCGTCTGAGAAAGCGTGTGTTTATCTCTCCCGTCTGAGATAGAGGTGTGTTTATCTTTACCGTCTGAGATAGAGGTGTGTTTATCTCTACCGTCTGAGATAGAGGTGTGTTTATCTCTTCCGTCTGAGATAGCGTGTGTTTCTCTTCTGTCTGAGATAGAGGTGTGTTTATCTCTTCCGTCTGAGATAGCGTGTGTTTATCTCTACCGTCTGAGATAGAGGTGTGTTTATCTCTACCGTCTGAGATAGAGGTGTGTTTATCTCTACCGTCTGAAATAGAGGTGTGTTTATCTCTACCGTCTGAGATAGAGGTGTATTTATCTCTTCCGTCTGAGATAGAGGTGTGTTTATCTCTTCTGTCTGAGATAGAGGTGTGTTTATCTCTACCGTCTGAGATAGAGGTGTGTTTATCTCTACCGTCTGAGATAGAGGTGTGTTTATCTCTACCGTCTGAGATAGAGGTGTATTTATCTCTTCCGTCTGAGATAGAGGTGTGTTTATCTCTTCTGTCTGAGATAGAGGTGTGTTTATCTCTACCGTCTGAGATAGAGGTGTGTTTATCTCTACTGTCTGAGATAGAGGTGTGTTTATCTCTACTGTCTGAGATAGAGGTGTGTTATCTCTACTGTCTGAGATAGAGGTGTGTTTATCTCTACTGTCTGAGATAGAGGTGTGTTTATCTCTTCCGTCTGAGATAGAGGTGTGTTTATCTCTACTGTCTGAGATAGAGGTGTATTTATCTCTACCGTCTGAGATAGAGGCGTGTTTATCTCTACCGTCTGAGATAGAGGTGTGTTTATCTCTCCTTCTGAGATAGTTGATGTTTATCTCTCCTTCTGTCTCTACCGACTGAGATAGTTGATGTTTATCTCTCCTTCTATCTCTCCCGTCTGAGATAGAGGTGTGTTTATCTCTACTGTCTGAGATAGAAGGAGAGATTAAAATCAACTATCTCTCCCGTCTGAGATAGCATGTGTTTGGGAGTGGCAGAGATGGAAGAAGTAGGATGACACTAATCTGATCTAAGGTCAGTTTTAAGGTATTCCTAAAAGTTAGCACTCAGTTAGGACTGAGCAGGATAGCTGATCCTAGGTCTGTGCCTGCCGGGCCTATTCTACCCAGAGCATAACAGCACTGACAGTGTGTGGCAGTCGACAGCAGGGCTGTAGTGACGTTACATGTCCACTAGGGGGCAGCAGCAGCAGGTCTTATGTGTCAGTCTGTAACATGACTGTCTCATTACAAACACATGAGACTGTGGGACATTCATGTTTAGAGTTACATTAGAGAGGCCTAATGTGTGGTTCTGTAATCACACACTATCGTCATAGTCTTTATTGTGATGTCAGGGCTGGAATCCCTTTCAAAACATTTTGGTGTTTGAAGTTGTCTTTGTAGAGTGACACACGTATGCTGCTCCTCAGTGATGGAATGACTGTTTACTGTTATACTGAAGAGATATCTCAGTGCCTGTGCTCTGTCATTAACAGACAATTAGAGAATGAGAGGAGGGGGGTAGAGCCAGACAGACAGACAATTAGAGAATGAGGGAGGGGGGGGTAGAGCCAGACAGACAGACAATTAGAGAATGAGAGAGGGGGGTAGAGAGGGGTAAAGAGAGTGAGAGAGAGAGAGAGAGAGAAAGAGAGAGAGAGACAGAGAGAGACAGAGAGAGAGAGAGAGAGAGACAGAGAGAGAGACAGAGAGAGACAGAGAGAGATAGAGAGAGAGAGAGAGGGAGAGAGAGAGCGAGAGAGAGAGAGAGAGAGAGAGGTATATATCATCAGAGGTATAGAGCTTACTACGGTGTTGTCTTTGTGTGTGTCTCTTTGTGTGTGTGCATGTTGACACTCGCTGTACATCAGACACCTCAAATTCCTGTGTGTGTGTGTGCGTGCGTGCGTGTTTGTGTGTGTGTGTGTGTTTGAATGTGTTGGACTGGGTGGGTCAGTAAAACACTTCTCTCTCTCACACACACCGACACACACACCCATAACTGGCATTATGAAGTATCATTTAGTGAAGTATAAGTTAGTGAAATATAAGTTAATGAAGGAAGTGTGTGTGTGTGTGTGTGTGTGTGTGTGCGTGTGCATATGCTTGTGTGTGCGTGCGTGCGTGCGTATGTGTGTGTGTGTGCGTGCGTGCGTGCGTATGTGTGTGTGTGTGCGTGCGTGCGTGCATGTGTGTGTGTGTGTGTTTGAATGTGCAACGTGTGATTGTAATCACTGACTGTCCGTAATGGAGATGCTTCACATGGCAAAGCACTGTCCCTAGTGACATCACACACACACACTCCCCGAGAGAACCATGTGTATAGTGAATGTGTTTAGCACTTGAATAACATGTTGATTGTTACAGCATCAGTCTTCATCCCAAATGGCACCCTATTCCCTACATAGTGCACTACTTTAGACCAGAGCTCTATGGCACCCTATTCCCTATAATAGTGCACTACTTTTGACCAGAGTTCTATGGGCCCTGGCACCCTATTCCCTATATAGTGCACTACTTTTGACCAGAGTTCTATGGGCCCTGGCACCCTATTCCCTATATAGTGCACTACTTTTGACCAGAGTTCTATGGGCCCTGGCACCCTATTCCCTATAATAGTGCACTACTTTTGACCAGAGTTCTATGGGCCCTGGCACCCTATTCCCTATATAGTGCACTACTTTTGACCAGAGTTCTATGGGCCCTGGCACCCTATTCCCTATATAGTGCACTACTTTTGACCAGAGTTCTATGGGCCCTGGCACCCTATTCCCTATATTGTGCACTACTTTTGACCAGAGTTCTATGGGCACTATATAGGGAATAGCATGAGGTTTGGGCAGCAGCCTGTTTCCAT
>NC_143034.1:78158870-78171370 GCF_057628025.1 Oncorhynchus mykiss | reverse complement strand
TGTGTGTAGCCATACTGCTATGTAGCTATGTGTGTAGCCAAACAGCTATGTAGCTATGTGTGTAGCCATACTGCTATGTAGCTATGTGTGTAGCCAGACAGCTATGTAGCTATGTGTGTAGCCATACTGCTATGTAGCTATGTGTGTAGCCATACTGCTATGTAGCTATGTGTGTAGCCATACTGCTATGTAGCTATGTGTGTAGCCATACAGCTATGTAACTATGTGTGTAGCCATACAGCTATGTAGCTATGTGTGTAGCCATACAGCTATGTAGCTATGTGTGTAGCCATACTGCTATGTAACTATGTGTGTAGCCATACAGCTATGTAACTATGTGTGTAGCCATACTGCTATGTAGCTATGTGTGTAGCCATACTGCTATGTAGCTATGTGTGTAGCCATACAGCTATGTAGCTATGTGTGTAGCCATACTGCTATGTAGCTATGTGTGTAGCCATACTGCTATGTAGCTATGTGTGTAGCCATACTGCTATGTAGCTATGTGTGTAGCCATACTGCTATGTAACTATGTGTGTAGCCATACTGCTATGTAGCTATGTGTGTAGCCATACAGCTATGTAGCTATGTGTGTAGCCATACTGCTATGTAGCTATGTGTGTAGCCATACAGCTATGTAACTATGTGTGTAGCCATACAGCTATGTAGCTATGTGTGTAGCCATACAGCTATGTAGCTATGTGTGTAGCCATACTGCTATGTAACTATGTGTGTAGCCATACTGCTATGTAGCTATGTGTGTAGCCATACAGCTATGTAGCTATGTGTGTAGCCATACTGCTATGTAACTATGTGTGTAGCCATACTGCTATGTAGCTATGTGTGTAGCCATACTGCTATGTAACTATGTGTGTAGCCATACAGCTATGTAGCTATGTGTGTAGCCATACAGCTATGTAGCTATGTGTGTAGCCATACTGCTATGTAGCTATGTGTGTAGCCATACTGCTATGTAGCTATGTGTGTAGCCATACTGCTATGTAGCTATGTAGCTATGTGTGTAGCCATACTGCTATGTAGCTATGTAGCTATGTGTGTAGCCATACTGCTATGTAGCTATGTAGCTATGTGTGTAGCCATACTGCTATGTAGCTATGTAGCTATGTGTGTAGCCATACTGCTATGTAGCTATGTAGCTATGTGTGTAGCCATACTGCTATGTAGCCACATGCAAATCAATTACTTGAAAATCACATAATGTGATGTTCTGGATTTTTGTTTTAGTTTCCGTCTCTCACAGTTGAAGTGTACCTGTGATAAAAATTACAGACCTCTACATGCTTTGTAAGTAGGAAACCTGCAAAATCGGCAGTGTTTCAAATACTTGTTCTTCCCACTGTATGTGTGTAGCTACATAGCTGAATGGCTGAAACAGAGAGTGAGAGAGATGGAGTGAGACAGAGAGAGAGAGGTGGAGTGAGAGAGAAACAGAGAGAGAGAGAGAGAGAGAGGTGGAGGGAGAGAAACAGAGGGAGAGAAACAGAGAGAGAGAGGCTATGTGCTCACTGCCCACAAAATGAGGTGGAAACTGAGCTGCACTTCCTAACCTTCTGCACAATGTATGACCATATTAGAGACACATATTTCCCTCAGATTACACAGATCCACAAAGAATTCGAAAACAAATCCAATTTTGATAAACTCCCATATCTACTGGGTGAAACTCCACAGTCTGCCATCACAGCAGCAAGATTTGTGACCTGTTGCCACGAGAAAAGGGCAACCAGTGAAGAACACACACCATTGTAAATACAACCCATATTTATGCTTATTTATTTTCCCTTGTATACTTTAACCATTTGTACATCGTTACAACACTGTATATATATATATATATAATATGACATTTGTAATGTCTTTATTGTTTTGAAACTTCTGTATGTGTAATGTTTACTGTTAATTTGTATTGTTTATTTCACTTTATATATTCACTTTATATATTATCTACCTCACTTGCTTTGGCAATGTTAACACATGTTTCCCATGCCAATAAAGCCCTTGAATTGAATTGAATTGAATTGAATTGAATTGAGAGAGAGAGAGAGAGAGAAACAGACAGAGAGAAACAGAGGGAGAGAAATAGAGATAGAGAGTTGGAGTGAGAGAGAAACAGACAGAGAGAGAAACAGACAGAGAGAAACAGAGAGAGAGAGAGAGAAACAGAGAGAGAGAAACAGAGAGAGAGAGAGAAACAGAGAGAGAGAAACAGAGAGAGAGAAACAGAGAGAGAGATAAACAGAGAGAGAGAGAGAGAGAAACAGAGAGAGAGAAACAGACAGAGAGAAACAGACAGAGAGAAACAGACAGAGAGAAACTTGCTTGACTGAATTTTCTGGAGTTGTAATTATTTGTTCCTGATGTTCTTAATTAATAACTGTAAGGTGTAAATAGCATCTCGTTCCTGGAGGCTGTTGTCGTAGTGATTACTAAAATATACTGTCCCGGTATGTGTGGAGAAATAAAACAGTTGATTTGATCACAGAGTGGTAGTCACAGACGAGAAAGAGAGAGAGATGAGAGACAGAAGGGGGGTGGTGTTGTATGGGTCCACACCAGCTACTTTCTTCAGAGAACGGCTGTGTTTTCGACTCATTGATTTTTACAGGTCAATTACTTCTAGGCTTGAATCTGCAGTCAGCAGGGAGCTCTCATTCTCTCTCTCGGTAGACACACACACACACAAACACAAACACATTTAAATACACAGACATTCACACCAATTCACACTTGTCTGACGACCCAGCTACTGGTGTGTAAATGAGTCTTAGAAAGGAGAGCGGGATGGGGGGAGGGAGGGATGGGGGAGGGAGGGCTAGGCAGCAGAGAGGTGAAGTCCTCTGTTGGATTAGTGGAAGCTCCTTGAGCCAATCTGCATGTGAATGGCTGTGAACTGCTTTAGCCATCACGCCCGCCCTCACACTCACACAGAGAGAGAGAGAGACAGACAGACAGCGAGGTAGTGCAAGAGAGAGGGAGAAAGCCAGACAGAGAGACAGAGAGACAGAGAGAGGTAGAGGTATTAGAGGCATCAGCTCAAATCCTCCCCATCGCCTTTCCAGCTCAGGAAAGCGAGTGAGTGTATAAACTGGGCAAAGAAAGAGAAGCAAAATAAGGACTTTCTTCTTCTCTGCCTGGTGGGCAGGCAGCTGTATGGTTGGGGACTGGGCCGTGGAGAGAGAGAACAGGAATCGGACTGGCTTTTGTGAATGAGAGAAGGTAGGAATCTTTTATATCCTCCCCCCTCTATGGGCCGATCTCAATGCCTCTTCAAACCATGAGACCTGACTGGATCGGTCCACTTTGGGAAAAGGGGTTGGGGGGGTCTGGACCTGGCTGTTTTACAATGCATGTTTTTTTCTGAATAATGGGATTTTCTTCAAAAGTGAATATGAAAAGAATGTATTGGTTTAATTTGAACAGCTGTATGTTTTGGTCTTGAGTATTGATGCTGATAAATATTTAGTAGGAAGGTTTCTGTTGTTAGTTGTTGACTAGTGACTGTTTTGCGGTTGTGGCCATGTGATACAGCACATGTTGCTGAATCTCACTACTCTTTCATATGTAAAGTGTGGCACCATTTTACCAGAGCTGCGTCTCTACCCCCTCTGTCACTGTGGAGATAACTGTTGCTCAACACTCTTTTGTGTGTGTGTGTGTTGTGTGTGTGTGTGTGTGTGTGTGTGTGTGTGTGTGTGTGTGTGTGTGTGTGTGTGTGTGTGTGTGTGTGTGTGTTCTTATGAGGAAAGACATGTGTTATCACATCATTTATGGTAATCTTTGGTTCTACTTTGAGGAACATGCTGGCTACAGAGATGTGCTGATACAGTGTTGATCCACTAACCATGTAGAGCTGCGTTCAACATCTAATGAGTTCACTGTTCAGTCAGATGATGATTCCCCTGATTCATCAGTATGTATTCATAGGGGACAGAGGAAGCCCTGGTTAAACTGATTCATCAGTATTTAGTCATAGGGGACAGAGGAAGCCCTGGTTAAACTGATTCATCCATATTTATTCATAGGGGACAGAGGAAGCCCTGGTTAAACTGATTCATCAGTATTTATTCATAGGGGACAGAGGAAGCCCTGGTTAAACTGATTCATCAGTATTTATTCATAGGGGATAGAGGAAGCCCTGGTTAAACTGATTCATCAGTATTTATTCATAGGGGACAGAGGAAGCCCTGGTTAAACTGATTCATCAGTATTTATTCATAGGGGATAGAGGAAGCCCTGGTTAAACTGATTCATCAGTATTTATTCATAGGGGACAGAGGAAGCCCTGGTTAAACTGATTCATCAGTATTTATTCATAGGTGACAGAGGAAGCCCTGGTTAAACTGATTCATCAGTATTTATTCATAGGGGACAGAGGAAGCCCTGGTTAAACTGATTCATCAGTATTTATTCATAGGGGACAGAGGAAGCCCTGGTTAAACTGATTCATCCATATTTATTCATAGGGGACAGAGGAAGCCCTGGTTAAACTGATTCAGCAGTATTTATTCATAGGGGACAGAGGAAGCCCTGGTTAAACTGATTCATCAGTATTTATTCATAGGGGATAGAGGAAGCCCTGGTTAAACTGATTAATCACTATTTATTCATAGGGGACAGAGGAAGCCCTGGTTAAACTGATTCATCAGTATTTATTCATAGGGGACAGAGGAAGCCCTGGTTAAACTGATTCATCCATATTTATTCATAGGGGATAGAGGAAGCCCTGGTTAAACTGATTCATCAGTATTTATTCATAGGGGACAGAGGAAGCCCTGGTTAAACTGATTCATCAGTATTTATTCATAGGGGATAGAGGAAGCCCTGGTTAAACTGATTCATCAGTATTTATTCATAGGGGACAGAGGAAGCCCTGGTTAAACTGATTCATCAGTATTTATTCATAGAGGACAGAGGAAGCCCTGGTTAAACTGATTCATCCATATTTATTCATAGGGGACAGAGGAAGCCCTGGTTAAACTGATTAATCAGTATTTATTCATAGGGGACAGAGGAAGCCCTGGTTAAACTGATTCATCAGTATTTATTCATAGGGGACAGAGGAAGCCCTGGTTAAACTGATTCATCAGTATTTATTCATAGGGGACAGAGGAAGCCCTGGTTAAACTGATTCATCAGTATTTATTCATAGGGGACAGAGGAAGCCCTGGTTAAACTGATTCATCAGTATTTATTCATAGGGGACAGAGGAAGCCCTGGTTAAACTGATTCATCAGTATTTATTCATAGGGGATAGAGGAAGCCCTGGTTAAACTGATTCATCAGTATTTATTCATAGGGGATAGAGGAAGCCCTGGTTAAACTGATTCATCACTATTTATTAATAGGGGACAGAGGAAGCCCTGGTTAAACTGATTCATCCATATTTATTCATAGGGGATAGAGGAAGCCCTGGTTAAACTGATTCATCAGTATTTATTCATAGGTGATAGAGGAAGCCCTGGTTAAACTGATTCATCACTATTTATTCATAGGGGACAGAGGAAGCCCTGGTTAAACTGATTCATCAGTATTTATTCATAGGGGACAGAGGAAGCCCTGGTTAAACTGATTCATCAGTATTTATTCATAGGGGATAGAGGAAGCCCTGGTTAAACTGATTCATCAGTATTTATTCATAGGGGACAGAGGAAGCCCTGGTTAAACTGATTCATCAGTATTTATTCATAGGGGACAGAGGAAGCCCTGGTTAAACTGATTCATCAGTATGTATTCATAGGGGACAGAGGAAGCCCTGGTTAAACTGATTCATCAGTATTTATTCATAGGGGACAGAGGAAGCCCTGGTTAAACTGGGCAAGCGACCATCTTGTGCCAACAGTAAACACACCCTGGTTAAACTGGGCAAGCGGCCATCTTGTGCCAACAGTAAACACACCCTGGTTAAACTGGACAAGCGGCCATCTTGTGCCAACAGTTAACACACCCTGGTTAAACTGGGCAAGCGGCCATCTTGTGCCAACAGTAAACACACCCTGGTTAAACTGGGCAAGCGGCCATCTTGTGCCAACAGTAAACACACCCTGGTTAAGCTGGGCAAGCGGCCATCTTGTGCCAACAGTAAACACACCCTGGTTAAACTGGGCAAGCGGCCATCTTGTGCCAACAGTAAACACCTACGTCTCACTACAACAGTAAACACACCTACGTCTCACTACAACAGTAAACACCTACGTCTCACTACGTCTCACTACAACAGTAAACACACCTACATCTCACTACAACAGTAAACACCTACGTCTCACTATGTCTCACTACGTATCACTACAACAGTAAACACCTACGTCTCACTACGTCTCACTACAACAGTAAACACACCTACGTCTCACTACAACAGTAAACACACCTACGTCTCACTACAACAGTAAACACACCTACGTCTCACTACAACAGTAAACACACCTACGTCTCACTACAACAGTAAACACACCTACGTCTCACTACAACAGTAAACACCTACGTCTCACTACGTCTCACTACAACAGTAAACACACCTACGTCTCACTACAACAGTAAACACACCTACGTCTCACTACAACAGTAAACACACCTACGTCTCACTACAACAGTAAACACACCTACGTCTCACTACAACAGTAAACACACCTACGTCTCACTACAACAGTAAACACACCTACGTCTCACTACAACAGTAAACACCTACGTCTCACTACGTCTCACTACAACAGTAAACACACCTACGTCTCACTACAACAGTAAACACACCTACGTCTCACTACAACAGTAAACACACCTACGTCTCACTACAACAGTAAACACACCTACGTCTCACTACAACAGTAAACACACCTACGTCTCACTACAACAGTAAACACACCTACGTCTCACTACGTCTCACTACAACAGTAAACACACCTACGTCTCACTACAACAGTAAACACACCTACGTCTCACTACAACAGTAAACACACCTACGTCTCACTACAACAGTAAACACACCTACGTCTCACTACAACAGTAAACACACCTACGTCTCACTACAACAGTAAACACACCTACGTCTCACTACAACAGTAAACACACCTACGTCTCACTACAACAGTAAACACACCTACGTCTCACTACAACAGTAAACACACCTACGTCTCACTACAACAGTAAACACACCTACGTCTCACTACAACAGTAAACACACCTACGTCTCACTACAACAGTAAACACACCTACGTCTCACTACAACAGTAAACACACCTACGTCTCACTACAACAGTAAACACACCTACGTCTCACTACAACAGTAAACACACCTACGTCTCACTACGTCTCACTACAACAGTAAACACACCTACGTCTCACTACAACAGTAAACACACCTACGTCTCACTACAACAGTAAACACACCTACGTCTCACTACAACAGTAAACACACCTACGTCTCACTACAACAGTAAACACACCTACGTCTCACTACAACAGTAAACACACCTACGTCTCACTACAACAGTAAACACCTACGTCTCACTACGTCTCACTACAACAGTAAACACACCTACGTCTCACTACAACAGTAAACACACCTACGTCTCACTACAACAGTAAACACACCTACGTCTCACTACAACAGTAAACACACCTACGTCTCACTACAACAGTAAACACACCTACGTCTCACTACAACAGTAAACACACCTACGTCTCACTACAACAGTAAACACACCTACGTCTCACTACAACAGTAAACACAACTACGTCTCACTACAACAGTAAACACACCTACGTCTCACTACAACAGTAAACACACCTACGTCTTGACACATGTTTTGACAGTGTCGTTATGGGGTATTGTGTGTAGATGGGTGAGCATTTATTTATTTTCCATCTATTTGGATTTCAGGGTGGAACACATGAACGTGTAGTGTAAGTCAAGGGGTATGAATACTGTCTGAAGGCCCTCTGTTCATCATCTCTCCTCTTCTCTGTTCATCATCTCTCCTCTGTTCATCATCTCTCCTCTGTTCATCATCTCTCCTCTCCTCTGTTCATCATCTCTTCTCTGTTCATCATCTCTCCTCTCCTCTGTTCATCATCTCTCCTCTGTTCATCATCTCTTCTCTGTTCATCATCTCTCCTCTGTTCATCATCTCTCCTCTCCTCTGTTCATCATCTCTTCTCTGTTCATCATCTCTCCTCTCCTCTGTTCATCATCTCTCCTCTTCTCTGTTCATCATCTCTCCTCTCCTCTGTTCATCATCTCTCCTCTTCTCTGTTCATCATCTCTCCTCTGTTCATCATCTCTCCTCTCCTGTTCATCATCTCTCCTCTCCTCTGTTCATCATCTCTCCTCTGTTCATCATCTCTCCTCCTCTGTTCATCATCTCTCCTCTGTTCATCATCTCTCCTCTGTTCATCATCTCTCATCTCCTCTGTTCATCATCTCTCCTCTGTTCATCATCTCTCCTCTGTTCATCATCTCTCCTCTTCTCTATTCATCATCTCTCCTCCTCTCTGTTCATCATCTCTCCTCCTCTCTGTTCATCATCTCTCCTCTCCTCTGTTCATCATCTCTCCTCTGTTCATCATCTCTCCTCCTCTCTGTTCATCATCTCTCCTCCTCTCTGTTCATCATCTCTCCTCTCCTCTGTTCATCATCTCTCCTCCTCTCTGTTCATCATCTCTCCTCCTCTCTGTTCATCATCTCTCCTCCTCTCTGTTCATCATCTCTCCTCCTCTCTGTTCATCATCTCTCCTCTTCTCTGTTCATCATCTCTCCTCTGTTCATCATCTCTCCTCCTCTCTGTTCATCATCTCTCCTCTGTTCATCATCTCTCCTCCTCTCTGTTCATCATCTCTCCTCTGTTCATCATCTCTCCTCTGTTCATCATCTCTCCTCTCCTCTGTTCATCATCTCTCCTCTGTTCATCATCTCTCCTGTGTTCATCATCTCTCCTCTGTTCATCATCTCTCCTATCCTCTGTTCATCATCTCTCCTCTGTTCATCATCTCTCCTCTCCTCTGTTCATCATCTCTCCTCTGTTCATCATCTCTCCTCTCCTCTGTTCATCATCTCTCCTCTCCTCTGTTCATCATCTCTCCTCTCCTCTGTTCATCATCTCTCCTCTGTTCATCATCTATCCTCTCCTCTGTTCATCATCTCTCCTCTGTTCATCATCTCTTCTCTGTTCATCATCTCTCCTCTGTTCATCATCTCTCCTCTTCTCTGTTCATCATCTCTCCTCTCCTCTGTTCATCATCTCTCCTCTCCTCTGTGCATCATCTCTCCTCTGTTCATCATCTCTCCTCTGTTCATCATCTCTCCTCTGTTCATCATCTCTCCTCTGTTCATCATCTCTCCTCTCCTCTGTTCATCATCTCTCCTCTTCTCTGTTCATCATCTCTCCTCTCCTCTGTTCATCATCTCTCCTCTCCTCTGTTCATCATCTCTCCTCTCCTCTGTTCATCATCTCTCCTCTGTTCATCATCTCTCCTCTGTTCATCATCTCTCCTCCTCTCTGTTCATCATCTCTCCTCCTCTCTGTTCATCATCTCTCCTCTCCTCTGTTCATCATCTCTCCTCTGTTCATCATCTCTCCTCTGTTCATCATCTCTCCTCTCCTCTGTTCATCATCTCTCCTCTGTTCATCATCTCTCCTCTCCTCTGTTCATCATCTCTCCTCTCCTCTCCTCTGTTCATCATCTCTCCTCTACTCTCCTCTGTTCATCATCTCTCCTCTCCTCTGTTCATCATCTCTCCTCTTCTCTGTTCATTATCTGTTCTGTTTCTCCTCTCTAAGGCCCCTTTGTGTGACCTGTTGTCTCTCCTCCAAATTGCCTGGACAAACGTTCTGTCACTCCTTCTCTCCGTCTCCTTCTCTCCCTGTCCGGCACTCTCATCACTTCTGCTGTTCTGTTTGCTTTTCTCATGCATCTCAGAGATGTGTGTGTCTACTCTCTGTTTGTCTTGGACCCCATAGTTTGTCCCTGTCTCTCTAGCTGTACAGGGTTGTACTAGGTCCATGTCTGTATCTCTCTAGCTTTACAGGGCTGTACTAGGTCCATGTCTGTATCTCTCTAGCTGTACAGGGCTGTACAGGGCTTTACTAGGTCCATGTCTGTATCTCTCTAACTGTACAGGGTTTTACTAGGTCCATGTCTGTATCTCTCTAACTGTACAGGGCTGTACAGGGCTTTACTAGGTTCATGTCTGTATCTCTCTAGCTGTACAGGGCTTTACTAGGTTCATGTCTGTATCTCTCTAGCTGTACAGGGCTGTACAGGGCTTTACTAGGTCCATGTCTGTATCTCTGTAGGGAGAGAGAGAGAAAGAGAGACACAGAGAGAGAGAGAGAGAGAGAGAGAGAGAGAGAGACACAGAGAGATACAGAGAGAGAGAGAGAGACAGAGAGAGACAGAGAGAGAGAGAGACACACAGAGAGCGAGAGAGAGAGAGAGAGAGACAGAGAGAGACAGAGAGAGATATAGAGAGGTCTGGTACAACACTGCAGTGAACTGACTGAGTAGACAACTGTAAAAGACAGACAAGCACACAAAGCTGTTTGTCAAACTAAAATCTCTTCTAATGTAACAGGAGTTCATCACACTTCAGTGTTTACAGATACAATAGTTAACTAGTGTCTGGAACCCCTCCATTTCTCCCTCTCTTTCTCCCCCCGCTCTCTCCCTCTCTTTCTTCCCCCCCTCTCTTTCTCCCCCCTCTCTCTCTCCCCTCTTTCTCCCCCTCTCTCTCCCCTCTTTCTCCCCCCTCTCTCTATTTATCTCTCTCTCTCCCTCTTCCCCCCCTCTCTTTCTCCCCCCTCTCTCTCTCCCCTCTTTCTCCCCCCTCTCTCTATTTATCGCTCTCTCTCCCTCTCTTTCTTCCCCCCCTCTCTTTCTCCCCCCTCTCTCTCCCCTCTTTCTCCCCCCTCTCTCTCTATTTATCTCTCTCTCTCCCTCTCTCCCCCCCTATGTATGGGAAACATTGCCAAAGCAAGTGAAGTAGATAATACAAAATTAACAGTACAGATTACACTCACAATAGTTCCAAAAAGAATAAAGACATTACAAATGTCATATTATGTGGAAATAATTAAAGTACAAAAGGGAAAATAAATCAACATAAATATAGGTTGTATTTACAATGGTGTTTGT
This sequence comes from Oncorhynchus mykiss, assembly GCF_057628025.1. Classification (NCBI taxonomy): domain Eukaryota; kingdom Metazoa; phylum Chordata; class Actinopteri; order Salmoniformes; family Salmonidae; genus Oncorhynchus; species Oncorhynchus mykiss. The sequence goes on along the minus strand of NC_143034.1, from coordinate 78,160,225 downwards.
TCTTCACTGGTTTGTTCTTTTCTTGTGGCAACAGGTCACAAATCTTGCTGCTGTGATGTCACACTGTGGAATTTCACCCAGTAGAATCTCTCTCTCTCTGTCTGTCCTGAGTGAACTGATAGCTGTGTGGATTAGTTCCATTCTGGTGGGTTCTGGGGTCAGATATTTATAGCTGATTAAATCAGGAAGACTGACCATCACCAACGGCCACTGCTCTCTCTTTCTATCTGTCTGTGTGTGTGTGTGTCTGTGTGTGTGACTGTGTGTGTGTGTGTGTTTGTGTGTGTGTGTGACTGTGTGCGCGCACGCACGCACACACACACACACACACACACGTTGTGGCCTGCTAGTCTCTGAGTAGTTGTGGTTTGACAGGCTGGGTTAGCTGACACATGCTCTGTGGCTCAGAGTGCCAGAGTCCCGGTAAACACACAGGATCGCACACAGTCAGGCCAGAGAGTTTCTAAACCCAGAGACGCTGCATCTCGAGACTTCCGGGAACGCTTGTGAAACAGACCGTACAGACCAGGCCGGAGGGGGAGGGGGTGACAAGTCAATGAGAGAAGTGAAACATTCTTCTTTAGTTGTTAATGTTCTCTAAATCTAAAGGCACAACGTTTAGATGGGAGCTAATTTCTTTAAGTAGTTCAACGTGTTATAACTCAAACCTTGTGGAAGTGACACTTCCACAAAAAAAACGACTTTATATCGTATATCTGAGTTTGAGCCTCCAGAGTGGCACAGCGGTCTATGACACTGCATCTCAGTGCAAGAGGAGTCACTGCAGGACCTGGTTTGGATCTGTGTGTGTGTGTGTGTGTGTGTGTGTGTGTGTTCTTCCACCACAATGACTTTGGGCTTTAACATCAAAGGATCTTCAAAAAGGTTCAGAAGGTTGATTCTCTTTCTTCTGCACCACACACACACACACACACACACACACACACGCACGCACGCACACACACGCACGCACGAACACGCACGCACGCACGCACACACACACACACACACACACACACACACACACGAACACACACTCTAAAGACTGACTGATATCAAAGAATGCTGTGATCAAATGATGTTGTGTGTCCACACGTCTTTGGGTGTGTGTCTCCTCCCTCTGTTATTCTGTCGTTCATCCAGTCACTAACCATTCCCTCTCCCTCTCTCTCTCTCTCTCTCTCTCTCTCTCTCACTCTCTCTATATCTCTCTCTCTCTCTCTCTCTCCCCACCTCTCTCTCCACCTCCCCCCCCGTCTCTCCCCCCCTCTCTCTCTCTCCCCCCTCCTCTCTCTCTCTCTCTCTCCCTCTCTCTTTCTCTCGCTCTCTCTCTCTCTCTCTCTCTCTTTCAGACA
>NC_143034.1:78143870-78156370 GCF_057628025.1 Oncorhynchus mykiss | reverse complement strand
GTTTAGGTATTCATTCCTAGTGGTTCAGTTTAGGTATTCATTCCTAGTGGTTCAGTTTAGGTATTCATTCCTAGTGGTTCAGTTTAGGTATTAATTCCTAGTGGTTCAGTTTAGGTATTCATTCAGAGTGGTTTAGTTTAGGTATTCATTCCTAGTGGTGTAGTTTAGGTATTCATTCCTAGTGGTGTAGTTTAGGTATTCATTCCTAGTGGTGTAGTTTAGGTATTCACTCCTAGTGGTGTAGTTTAGGTATTCATTCCTAGTGGTGTAGTTTAGGTTTTCATTCCTAGTGGTGTAGTTTAGGTATTCATTCCTAGTGGTGTAGTTTAGGTATTCATTCCTAGTGGTGTAGTTTAGGTATTAATTCCTAGTGGTGTAGTTAAGGTATTCCTTCCTAATGGTGTAGTTTAGGTATTCATTCCTAGTGGTGTAGTTTAGGTATTCATTCCTAGTGGTGTAGTTTAAGTATTCATTCCTAGTGGTTTATTTTAGGTATTCACTCCTAGTGGTGTAGTTTAGGTATTCATTCCTAGTGGTTCAGTTTAGGTATTCATTCCTAGTGGTTCAGTTTAGGTATTCATTCCTAGTGGTTCAGTTTAGGTATTAATTCCTAGTGGTGTAGTTTAGGTATTAATTCCTAGTGGTGTAGTTTAGGTATTCATTCCTAGTGGTTCAGTTTAGGTATTCATTCCTAGTGGTTCAGTTTAGGTATTCATTCAGAGTGGTTTAGTTTAGGTATTAATTCCTAGTGGTGTAGTTTAGGTATTCATTCCTAGTGGTGTAGTTTAGGTATTCATTCCTAGTGGTGTAGTTAGGTATTCATTCCTAGTGGTGTAGTTTAGGTATTCATTCCTAGTGGTTTATTTTAGGTATTCACTCCTAGTGGTATAGTTTAGGTATTCATTCCTAGTGGTTCAGTTTAGGTATTCATTCCTAGTGGTTCAGTTTAGGTATTCATTCAGAGTGGTGTAGTTTAGGTATTCATTCCTAGTGGTTTATTTTAGGTATTCATTCCTAGTGGTGTAGTTTAGGTATTCACTCCTAGTGGTGTAGTTTAGGTATTCATTCCTAGTGGTGTAGTTTAGGTATTCATTCCTAGTGGTGTAGTTTAGGTATTAATTCCTAGTGGTGTAGTTTAGGTATTAATTCCTAGTGGTGTAGTTTAGGTATTCCTTCCTAGTGGTGTAGTTTAGGTATTCATTCCTAGTGGTGTAGTTTAGGTATTCATTCCTAGTGGTGTAGTTTAGGTATTCATTCCTAGTGGTTTATTTTAGGTATTCACTGTTAGTGGTGTAGTTTAGGTATTCATTCCTAGTGGTTCAGTTTAGGTATTCATTCCTAGTGGTTCAGTTTAGGTATTCATTCCTAGTGGTTCAGTTTAGGTATTCATTCCTAGTGGTTCAGTTTAGGTATTCATTCAGAGTGATTTAGTTTGGGTATTCATTCCTAGTGGTGTAGTTTAGGTATTCACTCCTAGTGGTGTAGTTTAGGTATTCATTCCTAGTGGTGTAGTTTAGGTATTCATTCCTAGTGGTGTAGTTTAGGTATTCATTCCTAGTGGTTTATTTTAGGTATTCACTATTAGTGGTGTAGTTTAGGTATTCATTCCTAGTGGTTCAGTTTAGGTATTCATTCCTAGTGGTTCAGTTTAGGTATTCATTCCTAGTGGTTCAGTTTAGGTATTAATTCCTAGTGGTGTAGTTTAGGTATTCATTCCTAGTGGTGTAGTTTAGGTATTCATTCCTAGTGGATTATTTTAGGTATTCACTATTAGTGGTGTAGTTTAGGTATTCATTCCTAGTGGTTCAGTTTAGGTATTCATTCCTAGTGGTTCAGTTTAGGTATTCATTCCTAGTGGTTCAGTTTAGGTATTAATTCCTAGTGGTTCAGTTTAGGTATTCATTCAGAGTGGTTTAGTTTAGGTATTCATTCCTAGTGGTGTAGTTTAGGTATTCATTCCTAGTGGTGTAGTTTAGGTATTCATTCCTAGTGGTGTAGTTTAGGTATTCATTCCTAGTGGTTTATTTTAGGTATTCATTCCTAGTGGTGTAGTTTAGGTATTCACTCCTAGTGGTGTAGTTTAGGTATTCATTCCTAGTGGTGTAGTTTAGGTTTTCATTCCTAGTGGTGTAGTTTAGGTATTCATTCCTAGTGGTGTAGTTTAGGTATTCATTCCTAGTGGTGTAGTTTAGGTATTAATTCCTAGTGGTGTAGTTAAGGTATTCCTTCCTAATGGTGTAGTTTAGGTATTCATTCCTAGTGGTGTAGTTTAGGTATTAATTCCTAGTGGTGTAGTTTAAGTATTCATTCCTAGTGGTTTATTTTAGGTATTCACTCCTAGTGGTGTAGTTTAGGTATTCATTCCTAGTGGTTCAGTTTAGGTATTCATTCCTAGTGGTTCAGTTTAGGTATTCATTCCTAGTGGTTCAGTTTAGGTATTAATTCCTAGTGGTGTAGTTTAGGTATTAATTCCTAGTGGTGTAGTTTAGGTATTCATTCCTAGTGGTTCAGTTTAGGTATTCATTCCTAGTGGTTCAGTTTAGGTATTCATTCAGAGTGGTTTAGTTTAGGTATTAATTCCTATTGGTGTAGTTTAGGTATTCATTCCTAGTGGTGTAGTTTAGGTATTCATTCCTAGTGGTGTAGTTAGGTATTCATTCCTAGTGGTGTAGTTTAGGTATTCATTCCTAGTGGTTTATTTTAGGTATTCACTCCTAGTGGTATAGTTTAGGTATTCATTCCTAGTGGTTCAGTTTAGGTATTCATTCCTAGTGGTTCAGTTTAGGTATTCATTCAGAGTGGTTTAGTTTAGGTATTCATTCCTAGTGGTGTAGTTTAGATATTCATTCCTAGTGGTGTAGTTTAGGTATTCATTCCTAGTGGTTCAGTTTAGGTATTCATTCAGAGTGGTGTAGTTTAGGTATTCATTCCTAGTGGTGTAGTTTAGGTATTCACTCCTAGTGGTGTAGTTTAGGTATTCATTCCTAGTGGTGTAGTTTAGGTATTCATTCCTAGTGGTGTAGTTTAGGTATTCATTCCTAGTGGTTTATTTTAGGTATTCACTATTAGTGGTGTAGTTTAGGTATTCATTCCTAGTGGTTCAGTTTAGGTATTCATTCCTAGTGGTTCAGTTTAGGTATTAATTCCTAGTGGTGTAGTTTAGGTATTAATTCCTAGTGGTGTAGTTTAGGTATTCCTTCCTAGTGGTGTAGTTTAGGTATTCATTTCTAGTGGTGTAGTTTAGGTATTCATTCCTAGTGGTGTAGTTTAGGTATTCATTCCTAGTGGTTTATTTTAGGTATTCACTATTAGTGGTGTAGTTTAGGTATTCATTCCTAGTGGTTCAGTTTAGGTATTCATTCCTAGTGGTTCAGTTTAGGTATTCATTCCTAGTGGTTCAGTTTAGGTATTAATTCCTAGTGGTTCAGTTTAGGTATTCATTCAGAGTGGTTTAGTTTAGGTATTCATTCAGAGTGGTGTAGTTTAGGTATTCACTCCTAGTGGTGTAGTTTAGGTATTCATTCCTAGTGGTGTAGTTTAGGTATTCATTCCTAGTGGTTTATTTTAGGTATTCATTCCTAGTGGTGTAGTTTAGGTATTCACTCCTAGTGGTGTAGTTTAGGTATTCATTCCTAGTGGTGTAGTTTAGGTATTCATTCCTAGTGGTGTAGTTTAGGTATTCATTCCTAGTGGTGTAGTTTAGGTATTCATTCCTAGTGGTGTAGTTTAGGTATTAATTCCTAGTGGTGTAGTTTAGGTATTCCTTCCTAATGGTGTAGTTTAGGTATTCATTCCTAGTGGTGTAGTTTAGGTATTCATTCCTAGTGGTGTAGTTTAGGTATTCATTCCTAGTGGTTTATTTTAGGTATTCACTCCTAGTGGTGTAGTTTAGGTATTCATTCCTAGTGGTTCAGTTTAGGTATTCATTCCTAGTGGTTCAGTTTAGGTATTCATTCCTAGTGGTTCAGTTTAGGTATTAATTCCTAGTGGTGTAGTTTAGGTATTAATTCCTAGTGGTGTAGTTTAGGTATTCATTCCTAGTGGTTCAGTTTAGGTATTCATTCCTAGTGGTTCAGTTTGGGTATTCATTCAGAGTGGTTTAGTTTAGGTATTAATTCCTAGTGGTGTAGTTTAGGTATTCATTCCTAGTGGTGTAGTTTAGGTATTCACTCCTAGTGGTGTAGTTTAGGTATTCATTCCTAGTGGTGTAGTTTAGGTATTCATTCCTAGTGGTGTAGTTTAGGTATTAATTCCTAGTGGTGTAGTTTAGGTATTAATTCCTAGTGGTGTAGTTTAGGTATTCCTTCCTAGTGGTGTAGTTTAGGTATTCATTCCTAGTGGTGTAGTTTAGGTATTCATTCCTAGTGGTTCAGTTTAGGTATTCATTCCTAGTGGTTCAGTTCAGGTATTCATTCAGAGTGGTTTAGTTTAGGTATTAATTCCTATTGGTGTAGTTTAGGTATTCATTCCTAGTGGTGTAGTTTAGGTATTCATTCCTAGTGGTGTAGTTAGGTATTCATTCCTAGTGGTGTAGTTTAGGTATTCATTCCTAGTGGTTTATTTTAGGTATTCACTCCTAGTGGTATAGTTTAGGTATTCATTCCTAGTGGTTCAGTTTAGGTATTCATTCCTAGTGGTTCAGTTTAGGTATTCATTCAGAGTGGTTTAGTTTAGGTATTCATTCCTAGTGGTGTAGTTTAGATATTCATTCCTAGTGGTGTAGTTTAGGTATTCATTCCTAGTGGTTCAGTTTAGGTATTCATTCAGAGTGGTGTAGTTTAGGTATTCATTCCTAGTGGTGTAGTTTAGGTATTCACTCCTAGTGGTGTAGTTTAGGTATTCATTCCTAGTGGTGTAGTTTAGGTATTCATTCCTAGTGGTGTAGTTTAGGTATTCATTCCTAGTGGTTTATTTTAGGTATTCACTATTAGTGGTGTAGTTTAGGTATTCATTCCTAGTGGTTCAGTTTAGGTATTCATTCCTAGTGGTTCAGTTTAGGTATTAATTCCTAGTGGTGTAGTTTAGGTATTAATTCCTAGTGGTGTAGTTTAGGTATTCCTTCCTAGTGGTGTAGTTTAGGTATTCATTTCTAGTGGTGTAGTTTAGGTATTCATTCCTAGTGGTGTAGTTTAGGTATTCATTCCTAGTGGTTTATTTTAGGTATTCACTATTAGTGGTGTAGTTTAGGTATTCATTCCTAGTGGTTCAGTTTAGGTATTCATTCCTAGTGGTGTAGTTTAGGTATTCATTCCTAGTGGTGTAGTTTAGGTATTCATTCCTAGTGGTTTATTTTAGGTATTCATTCCTAGTGGTGTAGTTTAGGTATTCACTCCTAGTGGTGTAGTTTAGGTATTCATTCCTAGTGGTGTAGTTTAGGTATTCATTCCTAGTGGTGTAGTTTAGGTATTCATTCCTAGTGGTGTAGTTTAGGTATTCATTCCTAGTGGTGTAGTTTAGGTATTAATTCCTAGTGGTGTAGTTTAGGTATTCCTTCCTAATGGTGTAGTTTAGGTATTCATTCCTAGTGGTGTAGTTTAGGTATTCATTCCTAGTGGTGTAGTTTAGGTATTCATTCCTAGTGGTTTATTTTAGGTATTCACTCCTAGTGGTGTAGTTTAGGTATTCATTCCTAGTGGTTCAGTTTAGGTATTCATTCCTAGTGGTTCAGTTTAGGTATTCATTCCTAGTGGTTCAGTTTAGGTATTAATTCCTAGTGGTGTAGTTTAGGTATTAATTCCTAGTGGTGTAGTTTAGGTATTCATTCCTAGTGGTTCAGTTTAGGTATTCATTCCTAGTGGTTCAGTTTGGGTATTCATTCAGAGTGGTTTAGTTTAGGTATTAATTCCTAGTGGTGTAGTTTAGGTATTCATTCCTAGTGGTGTAGTTTAGGTATTCACTCCTAGTGGTGTAGTTTAGGTATTCATTCCTAGTGGTGTAGTTTAGGTATTCATTCCTAGTGGTGTAGTTTAGGTATTAATTCCTAGTGGTGTAGTTTAGGTATTAATTCCTAGTGGTGTAGTTTAGGTATTCCTTCCTAGTGGTGTAGTTTAGGTATTCATTCCTAGTGGTGTAGTTTAGGTATTCATTCCTAGTGGTGTAGTTTAGGTATTCATTCCTAGTGGTTTATTTTAGGTATTCACTATTAGTGGTGTAGTTTAGGTATTCATTCCTAGTGGTTCAGTTTAGGTATTCATTCCTAGTGGTTCAGTTTAGGTATTCATTCCTAGTGGTTCAGTTTAGGTATTAATTCCTAGTGGTTCAGTTTAGGTATTCATTCAGAGTGGTTTAGTTTAGGTATTCATTCCTAGTGGTGTAGTTTAGGTATTCACTCCTAGTGGTGTAGTTTAGGTATTCATTCCTAGTGGTGTAGTTTAGGTATTCATTCCTAGTGGTGTAGTTTAGGTATTCATTCCTAGTGGTTTATTTTAGGTATTCACTATTAGTGGTGTAGTTTAGGTATTCATTCCTAGTGGTTCAGTTTAGGTATTCATTCCTAGTGGTTCAGTTTAGGTATTCATTCCTAGTGGTTCAGTTTAGGTATTAATTCCTAGTGGTGTAGTTTAGTTATTAATTCCTAGTGGTGTAGTTTAGGTATTCCTTCCTAGTGGTGTAGTTTAGGTATTCATTCCTAGTGGTGTAGTTTAGGTATTCATTCCTAGTGATGTAGTTTAGGTATTCATTCCTAGTGGTTTATTTTAGGTATTCATTCCTAGTGGTTTATTTTAGGTATTCACTCCTAGTGGTGTAGTTTAGGTATTCATTCCTAGTGGTTCAGTTTAGGTATTCATTCCTAGTGGTTCAGTTTAGGTATTCATTCCTAGTGGTTCAGTTTAGGTATTAATTCCTAGTGGTGTAGTTTAGGTATTAATTCCTAGTGGTGTAGTTTAGGTATTCATTCCTAGTGGTTCAGTTTAGGTATTCATTCCTAGTGGTTCAGTTTAGGTATTCATTCAGAGTGGTTTAGTTTAGGTATTCATTCCTAGTGGTGTAGTTTAGATATTCATTCCTAGTGGTGTAGTTTAGGTATTCATTCCTAGTGGTTCAGTTTAGGTATTCATTCAGAGTGGTGTAGTTTAGGTATTCATTCCTAGTGGTGTAGTTTAGGTATTCACTCCTAGTGGTGTAGTTTAGGTATTCATTCCTAGTGGTGTAGTTTAGGTATTCATTCCTAGTGGTGTAGTTTAGGTATTCATTCCTAGTGGTTTATTTTAGGTATTCACTATTAGTGGTGTAGTTTAGGTATTCATTCCTAGTGGTTCAGTTTAGGTATTCATTCCTAGTGGTTCAGTTTAGGTATTAATTCCTAGTGGTGTAGTTTAGGTATTAATTCCTAGTGGTGTAGTTTAGGTATTCCTTCCTACTGGTGTAGTTTAGGTATTCATTCCTAGTGGTGTAGTTTAGGTATTCATTCCTAGTGGTTTATTTTAGGTATTCACTATTAGTGGTGTAGTTTAGGTATTCATTCCTAGTGGTTCAGTTTAGGTATTCATTCCTAGTGGTTCAGTTTAGGTATTAATTCCTAGTGGTTCAGTTTAGGTATTAATTCCTAGTGGTTCAGTTTAGGTATTCATTCAGAGTGGTTTAGTTTAGGTATTCATTCAGAGTGGTGTAGTTTAGGTATTCACTCCTAGTGGTGTAGTTTAGGTATTCATTCCTAGTGGTGTAGTTTAGGTATTCATTCCTAGTGGTTTATTTTAGGTATTCATTCCTAGTGGTGTAGTTTAGGTATTCACTCCTAGTGGTGTAGTTTAGGTATTCATTCCTAGTGGTGTAGTTTAGGTATTCATTCCTAGTGGTGTAGTTTAGGTATTCATTCCTAGTGGTGTAGTTTAGGTATTCATTCCTAGTGGTGTAGTTTAGGTATTAATTCCTAGTGGTGTAGTTTAGGTATTCCTTCCTAATGGTGTAGTTTAGGTATTCATTCCTAGTGGTGTAGTTTAGGTATTCATTCCTAGTGGTGTAGTTTAGGTATTCATTCCTAGTGGTTTATTTTAGGTATTCACTCCTAGTGGTGTAGTTTAGGTATTCATTCCTAGTGGTTCAGTTTAGGTATTCATTCCTAGTGGTTCAGTTTAGGTATTCATTCCTAGTGGTTCAGTTTAGGTATTAATTCCTAGTGGTGTAGTTTAGGTATTAATTCCTAGTGGTGTAGTTTAGGTATTCATTCCTAGTGGTTCAGTTTAGGTATTCATTCCTAGTGGTTCAGTTTAGGTATTCATTCAGAGTGGTTTAGTTTAGGTATTAATTCCTAGTGGTGTAGTTTAGGTATTCATTCCTAGTGGTGTAGTTTAGGTATTCATTCCTAGTGGTGTAGTTAGGTATTCATTCCTAGTGGTGTAGTTTAGGTATTCATTCCTAGTGGTTTATTTTAGGTATTCACTCCTAGTGGTGTAGTTTAGGTATTCATTCCTAGTGGTTCAGTTTAGGTATTCATTCCTAGTGGTTCAGTTTAGGTATTCATTCAGAGTGGTTTAGTTTAGGTATTCATTCCTAGTGGTGTAGTTTAGATATTCATTCCTAGTGGTGTAGTTTAGGTATTCATTCCTAGTGGTGTAGTTTAGGTATTCATTCCTAGTGGTTTATTTTAGGTATTCACTCCTAGTGGTGTAGTTTAGGTATTCATTCCTAGTGGTTCAGTTTAGGTATTCATTCCTAGTGGTTCAGTTTAGGTATTCATTCCTAGTGGTTCAGTTTAGATATTCATTCCTAGTGGTTCAGTTTAGGTATTAATTCCTAGTGGTGTAGTTTAGGTATTAATTCCTAGTGGTGTAGTTTAGGTATTCATTCCTAGTGGTTCAGTTTAGGTATTCATTCCTAGTGGTTCAGTTTAGGTATTCATTCAGAGTGGTTTAGTTTAGGTATTCATTCCTAGTGGTTAAGGTTAGGGTGATGGTTTGGGGAAGGCTTAAAATAAAATAATGAAAAACTATGCATTGTTTTTATGAAGTATCTTCCAGTTCTCTCCCTGGCTTGCTAGAGTATTGTGAACTACCGTGGCACAGTGGTCTGAGTACTTGGTCTGTGTGGTCTGAGTACTTGGTCTGTGTGGTCTGAGTACTTGGTCTGTGTGGTCTGAGGATGCTTCATCTCCGAGCATCATGAGTTCACGCCCAGTGAACGGTGAGGAAGACATGTGTCGACGTCCTCAGGACCTTTACAACCATCCCAAATCAAATGGTAGTTCTAGTGACCAGGCTGAGCTGTGAACAGAATATTGTATTTGTAAACACTAGCTGTTAGAGGAATTGGTGTTTAGTGCCAGATTAAAGCTACAATCAGCAGTAGAAACACCACCAACTGGTGTTTAGTGCCAGATTAAAGCTACAATCAGCAGTAGAAACAACACCAACTGGTGTTTAGTGCCAGATTAAAGCTACAATCAGCAGTAGAAACAACACCAACTGGTGTTTAGTGCCAGATTAAAGCTACAATCAGCAGTAGAAACAACACCAACTGGTGTTTAGTGTCAGATTAAAGCTACAGTCAGCAGTAGAAACAACACCAACTGGTGTTTAGTGTCAGATTAAAGCTACAATCAGCAGTAGAAACAACACCAACTGGTGTTTAGTGCCAGATTAAAGCTACAATCAGCAGTAGAAACAACACCAACTGGTGTTTAGTGCCAGATTAAAGCTACACTCAGCAGTAGAAACAACACCAACTGGTGTTTAGTGTCAGATTAAAGCTACAATCAGCAGTAGAAACAACACCAACTGGTGTTTAGTGCCAGATTAAAGCTACAATCAGCAGTAGAAACACCACCAACTGGTGTTTAGTGCCAGATTAAAGCTACAATCAGCAGTAGAAACAAGATCAACTGGTGTTTAGTGCCAGATTAAAGCTACAATCAGCAGTAGAAACAAGATCAACTGGTGTTTAGTGCCAGATTAAAGCTACAATCAGCAGTAGAAACAACACCAACTGGTGTTTAGTGCCAGATTAAAGATACAATCAGCAGTAGAAACAAGATCAACTGGTGTTTAGTGCCAGATTAAAGCTACAATCAGCAGTAGAAACAAGATCAACTGGTGTTTAGTGCCAGATTAAAGCTACAATCAGCAGTAGAAACAACACCAACTGGTGTTTAGTGCCAGATTAAAGCTACAATCAGCAGTATAAACAACACCAACTGGTGTTTAGTGCCAGATTAAAGCTACAATCAGCAGTAGAAACAACACCAACTGGTGTTTAGTGCCAGATTAAAGCTACACTCAGCAGTAGAAACAAGATCAACTGGTGTTTGGTGCCAGATTAAAGCTACAATCAGCAGTATAAACAACACCAACTGGTGTTTAGTGCCAGATTAAAGCTACAATCAGCAGTAGAAACAACATCAACTGGTGTTTAGTGCCAGATTAAAGCTACAATCAGCAGTAGAAACAAGATCAACTGGTGTTTAGTGCCAGATTAAAGCTACAATCAGCAGTAGAAACAACATCAACTGGTGTTTAGTGCCAGATTAAAGCTACAATCAGCAGTAGAAACAAGTTTCAGTAAAAATCTGAGGGATGGGGCTGGAGAAATGCAACCACTCAAATTCATAGACAGAGCAATGGATGCAAGGACTGACCATCCGTGATATCAAAATGATAGTTAAAACATTTGTTTTTAGGCTAATGTCTACATTTTTTTTATATATATACAAACATTGGAGTAAAACAAGCTTATATATTGGGTTCTGATAGGGTGAGCCATTCATAAGTTATTTTATTCAATGGGTATATATCATAAATGTTTGCTTCGGTTCAGCTAGCCTTCAGGATGCTTCGGTTCAGCTAGCCGTCTGCATGCTTCGGTTCAGCTTGCCGTCTGTATGCTTCGGTTCAGCTAGCCGTCTGCATGCTTCGGTTCAGCTAGCCGTCTGTATGCTTCGGTTCAGCTAGCCGTCTGCATGCTTCGGTTCAGCTAGCCGTCTGCATGCTTCGGTTCAGCTAGCCGTCTGCATGCTTCGGTTCAGCTAGCCGTCTGCATGCTTCGGTTCAGCTAGCCGTCTGTATGCTTCGGTTCAGCTAGCCGTCTGTATGCTTCGGTTCAGCTAGCCGTCTGTATGCTTCGGTTCAGCTAACCGTCTGTATGCTTCGGTTCAGCTAGCCGTCTGTATGCTTCGGTTCACTAGCCATCTGTATGCTTCGGTTCAGCTAGCCGTCTGTATGCTTCGGTTCAGCTAACCGTCTGTATGCTTCGGTTCAGCTAGCCGTCTGTATGCTTCGGTTCACTAGCCATCTGTATGCTTCGGTTCAGCTAGCCGTCTGCATGCTTCGGTTCACTAGCCGTCTGCATGCTTCGGTTCACGAGCCATCTGCATGCTTCGGTTCAGCTAGCCGTCTGCATGCTTCGGTTCAGCTAGCTGTCAGGATGAGGATGCTTCGGTTCAGCTAGCCGTCTGCATGCTTCGGTTCACTAGCTGTCTGCATGCTTCGGTTCGGCTGGCCTTCAGGATGCTTCGGTTCAGCTAGCTGTCAGGATGCTTCAGTTCAGCTAGCTGTCAGCATGCTTCGGTTCGGCTAGCTGTCAGGATGCTTCAGTTCAGCTAGCCGTCTGCATGCTTCGGTTCGGCTGGCCTTCAGGATGCTTCGGTTCAGCTAGCTGTCAGGATGCTTCAGTTCAGCTAGCTGTCAGGATGAGGATGCTTCAGTTCGGCTAGCTGTCAGTATGCTTTGGTTCAGCTAGCCGTCAGCATGTTTCGGTTCGGCTAGCTGTCAGTATGCTTTGGTTCAGCTAGCCGTCAGCATGTTTCGGTTCGGCTAGCTGTCAGCATGCTTCGGTTCAGCTAGCTGTTAGGATGAGGATGCTTCGGTTCGGCTAGCTGTCAGTATGCTTTGGTTCGGTTAGCTGTCAGCATGTTTCGGTTCGGCTAGCTGTCAGGATGCTTCAGTTCAGCTAGCTGTCAGGATGCGGTTCGGTTCAGCTAGCTGTCTGGATGAGGATGCTTCAGTTCGGCTAGCTGTCAGTATGCTTTGGTTCAGCTAGCCGTCAGCATGTTTCGGTTCGGCTAGCTGTCAGTATGCTTTGGTTCAGCTAGCCGTCAGCATGTTTCGGTTCGGCTAGCTGTCAGCATGTTTCGGTTCAGCTAGCTGTCAGGATGAGGATGCTTCGGTTCGGCTAGCTGTCAGGATGCTTCGGTTCGGCTAGCTGTCAGGATGCTTCGGTTCGGCTAGCTGTCAGGATGCTTCGGTTCAGCTAGCTGTCAGGATGCTTCGGTTCAGCTAGCTGTCAGGATGCTTCGGTTCGGCTAGCTGTCAGGATGCTTCGGTTCAGCTAGCTGTCAGGATGCTTCGGTTCAGCTAGCTGTCAGGATGCTTCGGTTCGGCTAGCTGTCAGGATGCTTCGGTTCAGCTAGCTGTCAGGATGCTTCGGTTCAGCTAGCTGTCAGGATGCTTCGGTTCGGCTAGCTGTCAGGATGCTTCGGTTCAGCTAGCTGTCAGGCTGCTTCGGTTCAGCTAGCTGTCAGGATGCTTCGGTTCGGCTAGCTGTCAGGATGCTTCGGTTCAGCTAGCTGT
>NC_143034.1:78131370-78133870 GCF_057628025.1 Oncorhynchus mykiss | reverse complement strand
TTTTACATTGTGCTAGATCGTCTGGGGATTGTGTATTTGTGTTTTAATTAGATAGGTCAGATGGTATGTCCCCCCCACAACACACACACACACACACACACACGCACACACACACACGCACACACACACACACACACGCACACACGCACACACGCACACACTCACACAATCCCCAGGTCGAGCTATAGCACAATGTTAAACAGTCAGGTGAAGCAAAGGACAGGTCTGTCTTTTTATATAGGAGCTTCCCTGAACATGAACCTGCGAAACATCACTTCCTCTGTTTCTAGACTCTGTCTGCTTAACAGCTTTATGTGGCTCTACCATTAACTTCCTGTGGAAGGGAAGAAAACCACTACACTTCAGTTAGACTCTGCTGTGAAGAGTTCCCATAAAGACCCATTCCATCTAGAACAAGTCTAAACATGGTCAAGTGTGTGTGTGTGTGTGTGTGTGTGTGTGTGTGTGTGTGTGTGTGTGTGTGTGTGTGTGTGTGTGTGTGTGTGTGTGTGTGTGTGTGTGTGTCTGTGGGAATCTGTCTCCTGCCCGTGTGGGAATCTCACCTCCATGTTACCATGTTCCTCTCACAGTGAAACCATGTGACTCAGTACACGTTCAGCAGTCCAGAGTCACCAGACATGAGGAGAAACTAGCATGTATTTATACATTAACCAAACATAGAAAGTAAATGTCATATATATACCATATATATATATATATATATAAAATTAATCCTGCTATGGAGTACGGCAGGAAGAATGTAGCTGCAGTAGTTCTTAAGTACTAGACCAGGCCTTCGGTAAGATCATTGGGTCAGTAAAGCAGCTTACCTGACCAGAGCTGAGGGATAGAGATAGTTCACAGCTAGGTAGGTGTAGCCCACTGTCATAGTGTTAGCTAGGTAGATGTAGCCCACTGTCACAGTGTTAGCTAGGTAGATGTAGCCCACTGTCACAGTGTTAGCTAGGTAGATGTAGCCCACTGTCACAGTGTTAGCTAGGTAGACGTAGCCCACTGTCACAGTGTTAGCTAGGTAGATGTAGCCCACTGTCACAGTGTTAGCTAGGTAGATGCCCACTGTCACAGTGTTAGCTAGGTAGATGTAGCCCACTGTCACAGTGTTAGCTAGGTAGATGTAGCCCACTGTCACAGTGTTAGCTAGGTAGATGTATCCCACTGTCACAGTATTAGCTAGGTAGATGTAGCCCAATGTCACAGTGTTAGCTAGGTAGATGTAGCCCACTGTCACAGTGTTAGCTAGGTAGATGTATCCCACTGTCACAGTATTAGCTAGGTAGATGTAGCCCAATGTCACAGCGTTAGCTAGGTAGGTGTAGCCCACTGTCACAGTGTTAGCTAGGTAGATGTAGCCCACTGTCACAGTGTTAGCTAGGTAGATGTAGCCCACTGTCACAGTGTTAGCTAGGTAGATGTATCCCACTGTCACAGTGTTAGCTAGGTAGATGTAGCTCAATGTCACAGTGTTAGCTAGGTAGATGTAGCCCACTGTCACAGTGTTAGCTAGGTAGATGTAGCCCACTGTCACAGTGTTAGCTAGGTAGATGTAGCCCACTGTCACAGTGTTAGCTAGGTAGATGTAGCCCACTGTCACAGTATTAGCTAGGTAGATGTAGCCCACTGTCACAGTGTTAGCTAGGTAGATGTAGCCCACTGTCACAGTGTTAGCTAGGTAGATGTAGCCCACTGTCACAGTGTTAGCTAGGTAGATGTATCCCACTGTCACAGTGTTAGCTAGGTAGATGTAGCCCAATGTCACAGTGTTAGCTAGGTAGATGTAGCCCACTGTCACAGTGTTAGCTAGGTAGATGTAGCCCACTGTCACAGTGTTAGCTAGGTAGATGTAGCCCACTGTCACAGTGTTAGCTAGGTAGATGTATCTCACTGTCACAGTGTTAGCTAGGTAGATGTAGCCCACTGTCACAGTGTTAGCTAGGTAGATGTAGCCCACTGTCACAGTGTTAGCTAGGTAGATGAAGCCCACTGTCACAGTGTTAGCTAGGTAGATGTAGCCCACTGTCACAGTGTTAGCTAGGTAGATGTAGCCACTGCCAGAGTGCTAGCCAGCCAACACCTGCTTAATGCATGATACTGGACACTACTAACTAAGACATAGCCAATATCTTTACCAGTCTTCAACCACCCACTCTATCACTATCCAGCTGTCCTATCCAAAGTCCTGGGTCTGTATTCACAAATCATCTCAGAGCAGGAGAGCTGATCTAGGATCAGTTTAGCCTTTAAGATCTTAATGAATCAGATTACACAGAGAGGAGGAACCTGATCCTAGATCATAATGAATCAGATTACATGGAGGGAGGGGGTCTGATCCTAGATCATAATGAATCAGATTACATGGAGGGAGAGGGGCTGATCCTAGATCAGCTAAAATGCTTTATGAGTTTGGCCGTTGCCCCCCCCCCCCCCCCCCTTGTAGGACACTACGCCGGGGTGGGACTCTGGAGGGAACCGTGTCTAGACA
>NC_143034.1:78088870-78126370 GCF_057628025.1 Oncorhynchus mykiss | reverse complement strand
ATGAGGGGGAGAGATGGAGGGAGGAAGAGAGATGAGGGAGAGAGATGGAGGGAGGAAGAGAGATGAGGGATAGAGATGGAGGGAGGAAGAGAGATGAGGGAGAGAGATGGAGGGAGAGAGATGGAGGGAGGAAGAGAGATGAGAAAGAGAGATGAGGGAGAGAGATGGAGGGAGAGAGATGAGGGAGAGAGATGGAGGGAGAGAGATGGAGGGAGAGAGATGGAGGGAGAGATGGAGGGAGGATGAGAGATGAGGAAGAGAGATGAGGGAGAGAGATGGAGGGAGAGAGATGGAGGGAGAGAGATGGAGGGAGAGATGGAGGGAGGATGAGAGATGAGGAAGAGAGATGAGGGAGAGAGATGGAGGGAGAGAGATGGAGGGAGAGAGATGGAGGGAGAGAGATGGAGGGAGAGAGATGGAGGGAGAGGTGGAGGGAGGTGAAAGAGAGATTACTTTTGAAATCACCTTTCGGGGAAGTTTCAGCATTACAGCCCATCTGTTTTCAGGCTGATTCAGTTACTCACCTGTTGTTATGCTTCATACTATGTTAACAGCAGTTATTTATGACTGTTTCAGTGGGACTTTTATAGGGGATAATTATATAGCTCATCATTTTATTGATTTCTTGTTCAATTCATTTACCTTTTCCAACCAAAATTATATTTTAACTAACAGCCTTAAATGTGTTGTGCAGTTGTTGTTTTTACCACTCATCCTCTTGCCTCTCTCTTCTTCTCTCGCCACCCCCCCCCCACCACCCTCCTCTCCCCTCCACCCCTCCCCCCCCCCCCCCCCCCCCCCCCCCTCCTCTCCTCTCTCCTCTAGTTGGGAGCCTATAGTGAGTTATGTTAATGAGCAGTATGAGAGGTACCTGAAAGAAGAGTTGTACGTCAACAGGAAGCCGAGGATCCCTGACACACGCGTCCACTGCTGTGTCTACTTCCTGCCTGCCACCGGACACTGGTGAGAACCCTCACGTCACTTCCTCTGACATCACTTCCTATGACTTCTCCAGCAGATCTCTATTCTATACCTTATGAATAGCCTGTCTGATCAGATTTCAGCTAACTGTTACTATACCTTAACTACCCTAGTCCAGTTTAGTTAGTTCTCCGTACCCCAGTCTAGTTAGTTCTCTTTACCCCAGTCCAGTTAGTTCTCCTTACCCCAGTCCAGTTAGTTCTCCTTACCCGAGTCCAGTTAGTTCTCCTTACCCCTGTCCAGTTAGTTCTCCCTACCCCAGTCCGGTTAGTTCTCCCTACCCCAGTCCAGTTAGTTCTCCCTACCCCAGTCCAGTTAGTTCTCCCTAACCCAGTCCAGTTAGTTCTCCCTAACCCAGTCTAGTTAGTTCTCCCTACTCCAGTCTGGTTAGTTCTCCCTACCCCAGTCCAGTTAGTTCTCCCTACCCCAGTCCAGTTAGTTCTCCCTACCCCAGTCCAGTTAGTTCTCCCTAACCCAGTCCGGTTAGTTCTCCCTACTCCAGTCTGGTTAGTTCTCCCTACCCCAGTCCGGTTAGTTCTCCCTACCCCAGTCCAGTTAGTTCTCCCTACCCCAGTCTAGTTAGTTCTCCTTACGCAGTCCAGTTAACTCCCCCTACCCCAGTCCAGTTAGTTCTCCCTACCCCAGTCCAGTTAGTTCTCCCTACCCCAGTCTAGTTAGTTCTCCCTACCCCAGTCCGGTTAGTTCTCCCTACCCCAGTCCAGTTAGTTCTCCCTACCCCAGTCCAGTTAGTTCTTCTTACCCCAGTCCAGTTAACTCCCCCTACCCCAGTCCAGTTAGTTCTCCCTACCCGAGTCCAGTTAGTTCTCCCTAACCCAGTCCGGTTAGTTCTCCCTACTCCAGTCTGGTTAGTTCTCCCTACCCCAGTCCGGTTAGTTCTCCCTACCCCAGTCCAGTTAGTTCTCCCTACCCCAGTCTAGTTAGTTCTCCTTACGCAGTCCAGTTAACTCCCCCTACCCCAGTCCAGTTAGTTCTCCCTACCCCAGTCCAGTTAGTTCTCCCTACCCCAGTCTAGTTAGTTCTCCCTACCCCAGTCCGGTTAGTTCTCCCTACCCCAGTCCAGTTAGTTCTCCCTACCCCAGTCCAGTTAGTTCTCCCTACCCCAGTCCAGTTAACTCCCCCTACCCCAGTCCAGTTAGTTCTTCTTACCCCAGTCCAGTTAACTCCCCCTACCCCAGTCCAGTTAACTCCCCCTACCCCAGTCCAGTTAGTTCTTCTTACCCCAGTCCAGTTAGTTCTCCCTACCCCAGTCCAGTTAGTTCTCCTTACCCCAGTCCAGTTAACTCCCCCTACCCCAGTCCAGTTAGTTCTCCCTACCCCAGTCCAGTTAGTTCTCCCTACCCCAGTCCAGTTAGTTCTCCCTACCCCAGTCTAGTTAGTTCTCCCTACCCCAGTCCGGTTAGTTCTCCCTACCCCAGTCCAGTTAGTTCTCCCTACCCCAGTCCAGTTAGTTCTTCTTACCCCAGTCCAGTTAACTCCCCCTACCCCAGTCCAGTTAGTTCTCCCTACCCCAGTCCAGTTAGTTCTCCCTAACCCAGTCCGGTTAGTTCTCCCTACTCCAGTCTGGTTAGTTCTCCCTACCCCAGTCCGGTTAGTTCTCCCTACCCCAGTCCAGTTAGTTCTCCCTACCCCAGTCCAGTTAGTTCTCCCTACCCCAGTCTAGTTAGTTCTCCCTACCCCAGTCCGGTTAGTTCTCCCTACCCCAGTCCAGTTAGTTCTCCCTACCCCAGTCCAGTTAGTTCTCCCTACCCCAGTCCAGTTAACTCCCCCTACCCCAGTCCAGTTAGTTCTTCTTACCCCAGTCCAGTTAACTCCCCCTACCCCAGTCCAGTTAACTCCCCCTACCCCAGTCCAGTTAACTCCCCCTACCCCAGTCCAGTTAGTTCTTCTTACCCCAGTCCAGTTAGTTCTCCCTACCCCAGTCCAGTTAGTTCTCCTTACCCCAGTCCAGTTAACTCCCCCTACCCCAGTCCAGTTAGTTCTCCCTACCCGAGTCCAGTTAACTCCCCATACCCCAGTCCAGTTAGTTCTCCCTACCCCAGTCCAGTTAACTCCCCCTACCCCAGTCCAGTTAGTTCTTCTTACCCCAGTCCAGTTAGTTCTCCCTACCCCAGTCCAGTTAGTTCTCCTTACCCCAGTCCAGTTAGTTCTCCCTACCCCAGTCCAGTTAACTCCCCCTACCCCAGTCCAGTTAGTTCCCCTTACCCCAGTCCAGTTAGTTCTCCCTACCCCAGTCCAGTTAGTTCTCCCTACCCCAGTCCAGTTAGTTCTACCTACCCCAGTCCAGTTAGTTCTCCCTACCCCAGTCCAGTTAGTTCCCCTTACCCCAGTCCAGTTAGTTCTCCCTACCCCAGTCCAGTTAGTTCTCCTTACCCCAGTCCAGTTAGTTCTCCCTACCCCAGTCCAGTTAGTTCTCCCTACCCCAGTCCAGTTAGTTCTCCCTACCCCAGTCCAGTTAGTTCTTCTTACCCCAGTCCAGTTAGTTCTCCCTACCCCAGTCCAGTTAGTTCTGCCTACCCCAGTCCAGTTAGTTCTGCCTACCCCAGTCCAGTTAGTTCTCCCTACCCCAGTCCAGTTAGTTCTACCTACCCCAGTCCAGTTAGTTCTCCCTACCCCAGTCCAGTTAGTTCTTCTTACCCCAGTCCAGTTAGTTCTCCCTACCGCAGTCCAGTTAGTTCTTCTTACCCCAGTCCAGTTAGTTCTCCCTACCCCAGTCCAGTTAGTTCTGCCTACCCCAGTCCAGTTAGTTCTCACTACCCCAGTCCAGTTAGTTCTCACTACCCCAGTCCAGTTAGTTCTTCTTACCCCAGTCCAGTTAGTTCTCCCTACCCCAGTCCAGTTAGGTCTAGGGTGCTGGGGCTGAGGCTGGGCAAGGCTGAGGGTGCTGGAACTGGACATGGCCGGGGCTAGAGTACAGGGCTGGGACTGAGGGTACAGGGCTGGGACTGAGGGTACAGGGCTGGGACTGAGGGTACAGGGCTGGGACTAACATTTGTTTGTGTTGTTTCTGTTCCCTGTAGGTTACGTCCCATAGACGTGGAGTTCATGAAGAGGCTGGGGAAGATAGTCAGCATCGTACCGATCATCGCTAAGGCAGACACACTCACCATGGAGGAGAGACAAGAGTTTAAACAGAGGGTGAGAGGAACGTACTGTACCTACTGTCTGACAGACTCGACCTGAGGGTGAGAGGAACGTACTGTACCTACTGTCTGACAGACTCGACCTGAGGGTGAGAGGAACGTACTGTACCTACTGTCTGACAGACTCGACCTGAGGGTGAGAGGAACGTACTGTACCTACTGTCTGACAGACTCGACCTGAGGGTGAGAGGAACGTACTGTACCTACTGTCTGACAGACTCGACCTGAGGACAACCACCTCCTGCCTTAATACCAAGTTAAAACAGATACACATCAACTGACTTTAGAGAGGAATGTTGGAGGATCTATCTACACTGGAATGGAATGACAACCACACTGAGAGTATGGAGGAGATGGACATGTGTTTATAGATGAGAGAGAAGAAGGAGGGAGAGAATTGAGAGAGGAGAAAGAGATTCTAAGTGTGTAGAGGAGATTTAGTGGTGTTTACAGATGCTTCAAAAGATTGAGAGAGCGAGAGAGAGAAGAGAGAGAGAGAGAGAGAGAGAGAGAGAGAGCACAGGGAGATAGAAAGAGTGTGTGGAGATGAAGATAGGGAAGTGTTTACAGATGAGCTTCAGAAGATTGAGTGGAGATTTAAAATTGCTCAAGGGCCATGAGCTGGGAGAGGTGCAGAGGTCCATGATAGAGAGAGAGAAGGAGGGAGTGAGGAGAGACAGAGAGACATAGAGGGAGGAGAGCCAGAGAGAGAGAAGGAGGGAGTGAGGAGAGACAGAGAGACGTAGAGGGAGGAGAGAGAGAGAGAGAGGAAGAAGGAGGGAGAGAGGAGAGACAGAGAGAGAAGGAGAGAGGACACAGATATAGAGAAGATAGAGAGAGCAAGAGCTAGTGATAGCAGCAGCTAACTTATACTTTCATAGTTAGGTAGAAAAAGAAAGTAGAACAGGGAAAGAGAAAGATAACGAGAGAGAGACAGAGAGGGAGGAGAGACAGAGGGAGAGAGATACAGAGAGAGATGGGAAAGAGGGAGAGAGAGGGGGGGAGAGGGGGAGGGAGATGGTCATGGCAAGCGTCCAAGTCTGGATGTAAACTAATCCGTCTCTTGAAGGAGAGTAGGGATGATAGTCTGGGGGAGAGAGTCTAGAGACTAGGACCATGGAAGATTCATTAGGTTATAACATATCTATCACTCATACACTATAGTAGGTTTACACCAGGGCTCTACAACCCTGTTCCTGTTCTGGAGATCTACCTACCCTCCTGTAGGTTTATACCAGGGCTCTACAGCCCTGTTCTGGAGATCTACCTACCCTCCTGTAGGTTTATACCAGGGCTCTACAACCCTGTTCTGGAGATCTACCTACCCTCCTGTAAGTTTATACCAGGGCTCTACAGCCCTGTTCTGGAGATCTACCTACCCTCCTGTAGGTTTATACCAGGGCTCTACAACCCTGTTCTGGAGATCTACCTACCCTCCTGTAGGTTTATACCAGGGCTCTACAACCCTGTTGTGGAGATCTCCCTACCCTCCTGTAGGTTTATACCAGGGCTCTACAACCCTGTTCTGGAGATCTACCTACCCTCCTGTAGGTTTATACCAGGGCTCTACAACCCTGTTACGGAGATCTACCTACCCTCCTGTAGGTTTATACCAGGGCTCTACAGCCCTGTTCTGGAGATCTACCTAACCTCCTGTAGGTTTATACCAGGGCTCTACAGCCCTGTTCTGGAGATCTACCTAACCTCCTGTAGGTTTATACCAGGGCTCTACAGCCCTGTTCTGGAGATCTACCTACCCTCCTGTAGGTTTATACCAGGGCTCTACAACCCTGTTGTGGAGATCTCCCTACCCTCCTGTAGGTTTATACCAGGGCTCTACAACCCTGTTCTGGAGATCTACCTACCCTCCTGTAGGTTTATACCAGGGCTCTACAACCCTGTTACGGAGATCTACCTACCCTCCTGTAGGTTTATACCAGGGCTCTACAGCCCTGTTCTGGAGATCTACCTAACCTCCTGTAGGTTTATACCAGGGCTCTACAGCCCTGTTCTGGAGATCTACCTAACCTCCTGTAGGTTTATACCAGGGCTCTACAACCCTGTTCTGGAGATCTACCTAACCTCCTGTAGGTTTATACCAGGGCTCTACAGCCCTGTTCTGGAGATCTACCTACCCTCCTGATTCTGATACACATTGAGTTGGCAATAGCTGTTTAATTCTAACATTTAGCTCCAGGAACAGGGTTGGAGTTAAAACCTACAGGAGGGTATCTCTCCAGGAACGGGGTTGGAGTTAAAACCTACAGGAGGGTATCTCTCCAGGAACAGGGTTGGAGTTAAAACCTACAGGAGGGTATCTCTCCAGGAACAGGGTTGGAGTTAAAACCTTACAAGAGGGTATCTCCAGGAACAGGGTGAGAGAGCCCTGTGTAAACCTACAGGAGGGTAGTTCTCCAGGAACAGGGTTGGAGTTAAAACCTACAGGAGGGTAGCTCTCCAGGAACAGGGTTGGAGTTAAAACCTACAGGAGGGTAGTTCTCCAGGAACAGGGTTGGAGTTAAAACCCACAGGAGGGTATCTCTCCAGGAACAGGGTTGGAGTTAAAACCTACAGGAGGGTATCTCTCCAGGAACAGGGTTGGAGTTAAAACCTTACAGGAGGGAATCTCCAGGAACAGGGTAAGAGAGCCCTGTGTAAACCTACAGGAGGGTAGTTCTCCAGGAACAGGGTTGGAGTTAAAGCCTACAGGAGGGTAGCTCTCCAGGAACAGGGTTGGAGTTAAAACCTACAGGAGGGTATCTCTCCAGGAACAGGGTTGGAGTTAAAACCTACAGGAGGGTATCTCTCCAGGAACAGGGTTGGAGTTAAAACCTACAGGAGGGTATCTCTCCAGGAACAGGGTTGGAGTTAAAACCTTACAAGAGGGTATCTCCAGGAACAGGGTGAGAGAGCCCTGTGTAAACCTACAGGAGGGTAGTTCTCCAGGAACAGGGTTGGAGTTAAAACCTACAGGAGGGTAGCTCTCCAGGAACAGGGTTGGAGTTAAAACCTACAGGAGGGTAGTTCTCCAGGAACAGGGTTGGAGTTAAAACCCACAGGAGGGTATCTCTCCAGGAACAGGGTTGGAGTTAAAACCTACAGGAGGGTATCTCTCCAGGAACAGGGTTGGAGTTAAAACCTTACAGGAGGGAATCTCCAGGAACAGGGTAAGAGAGCCCTGTGTAAACCTACAGGAGGGTAGTTCTCCAGGAACAGGGTTGGAGTTAAAGCCTACAGGAGGGTAGCTCTCCAGGAACAGGGTTGGAGTTAAAACCTTACAGGAGGGTATCTCCAGGAACAGGGTTGGAGTTCAAACCTACAGGAGGGTAGTTCTCCAGGAACAGGGTTGGAGTTAAAACCTACAGGAGGGTAATCCAGGAACAGGGACACCCGTACACAATAGTAGCATGTACACATCTGTGTCATCATGTTGACCTCATGACCTCTGAATGACCCCTGTAACCCCTGCCATCTGACCCCTGTGTAGATAAGACAGGACCTGAAGGCCAATGGGATCCGAGTCTACCCTCAGACTGAGTACGACGAAGATCCAGAGGACAGGATACTCAACGACAAGATCAGGGTGAGACACACACAGACGCACACACACACACACACACACACACACACACACACACACACACACACACACACACACACACACACACACACACACACATTTTACAAGTCACACTTGAAAGCAGTTTGGCAGCGATAGTCAAAGGAACTCACTGGCCAAAGCACACAACAGTATAGTTCTGGGACCAGGGTTTGGTGTCAACTCCTCTCCTGGTACTCCTCTCTTACCTTTCCCCTCTCCTGGTACTCCTCTCCTGGTACTCCTCTCTTACCTTTCCCCTGTCTGATCCTCTCCTGGTACTCCTCTCCTGGTACTCCTCTCCTGGTACTCCTCTCCTGGTACTCCTCTCTTACCTTTCCCCTGTCTGATCCTCTCCTGGTACTCCTCTCCTGGTACTCCTCTCCTGGTACTCCTCTCTTACCTTTCCCCTGTCTGATCCTCTCCTGGTACTCCTCTCCTGGTACTCCTCTCCTGGTACTCCCCTCTTACCTTTCCCCTGTCTGTTCCTCTCCTGGTACTCCTCTCCTGGTACTCCTCTCTTACCTTTCCCCTGTCTGGTCCTCTCCTGGTCATCCTCTCCTGGTACTCCCCTCGTACCTTTCCCCTGTCTGGTCCTCTCCTGGTACTCCCCTCGTACCTTTCCCCTGTCTGGTCCTCTCCTGGTACTCCTCTCCTGGTACTCCTCTCCTGGTACTCCTCTCTTACCTTTCCCCTGTCTGGTCCTCTCCTGGTACTCCTCTCCTGGTACTCCTCTCTTACCTTTCCCCTGTCTGGTCCTCTCCTGGTACTCCTCTCCTGGTACTCCCCTCGTACCTTTCCCCTGTCTGGTCCTCTCCTGGTACTCCTCTCCTGGTACTCCTCTCTTACCTTTCCCCTGTCTGGTCCTCTCCTGGTACTCCTCTCCTGGTACTCCTCTCTTACCTTTCCCCTGTCTGGTCCTCTCCTGTTACTCTCCTGGTACTCCTCTCTTACCTTCACCCTCTCCTGGTACTCCTCTCTTACCTTTCCCCTGTCTGGTCCTCTCCTGGTACAACTCTCTTACCTTCACCCTCTCCTGGTACTCCTCTCTTACCTTCACCCTCTCCTGGTACTCCTCTCTTACCTTTCCCCTCTCCTAGTACTCCTCTCTTACCTTTCCCCTGTCTGGTCCTCTCCTGGTACTCCTCTCTTACCTTTCCCCTGTCTGGTCCTCTCCTGGTACTCCTCTCTTACCTTTCCCCTGTCTGGTCCTCTCCTGGTACTCCTCTCTTACCTTTCCCCTGTCTGGTCCTCTCCTGGTACTCCTCTCTTACCTTTCCCCTGTCTGGTCCTCTCCTGGTACTCCTCTCTTACCTTTCCCCTGTCTGGTCCTCTCCTGGTACTCCTCTCCTGGTACTCCTCTCTTACCTTTCCCCTGTCTGGTCCTCTCCTGGTACTCCTCTCTTACCTTTCCCCTCTCCTGGTACTCCTCTCTTACCTTTCCCCTGTCTGGTCCTCTCCTGGTACTCCTCTCTTACCTTTCCCCTGTCTGGTCCTCTCCTGGTACTCCTCTCCTGGTACTCCTCTCTTACCTTTCCCCTGTCTGGTCCTCTCCTGGTACTCCTCTCTTACCTTTCCCCTCTCCTGGTACTCCTCTCTTACCTTTCCCCTGTCTGGTCCTCTCCTGGTACTCCTCTCTTACCTTTCCCCTGTCTGGTCCTCTCCTGGTACTCCTCTCCTGGTACTCCTCTCTTACCTTTCCCCTGTCTGGTCCTCTCCTGGTACTCCTCTCTTACCTTTCCCCTGTCTGGTCCTCTCCTGGTACTCCTCTCTTACCTTTCCCCTGTCTGGTCCTCTTCTGGTACTCCTCTCTTACCTTTCCCCTGTCTGGTCCTCTCCTGGTACTCCTCTCTTACCTTTCCCCTGTCTGGTCCTCTCCTGGTACTCCTCTCTTACCTTTCCCCTGTCTGGTCCTCTCCTGGTACTCCTCTCTTACCTTTCCCCTGTCTGGTCCTCTCCTGGTACTCCTCTCCTGGTACTCCTCTCTTACCTTTCCCCTGTCTGGTCCTCTCCTGGTACTCCTCTCTTACCTTTCCCCTCTCCTGGTACTCCTCTCTTACCTTTCCCCTGTCTGGTCCTCTCCTGGTACTCCTCTCTTACCTTTCCCCTGTCTGGTCCTCTCCTGGTACTCCTCTCCTGGTACTCCTCTCTTACCTTTCCCCTGTCTGGTCCTCTCCTGGTACTCCTCTCTTACCTTTCCCCTCTCCTGGTACTCCTCTCTTACCTTTCCCCTGTCTGGTCCTCTCCTGGTACTCCTCTCTTACCTTTCCCCTGTCTGGTCCTCTCCTGGTACTCCTCTCCTGGTACTCCTCTCTTACCTTTCCCCTGTCTGGTCCTCTCCTGGTACTCCTCTCTTACCTTTCCCCTGTCTGGTCCTCTCCTGGTACTCCTCTCTTACCTTTCCCCTGTCTGGTCCTCTCCTGGTACTCCTCTCTTACCTTTCCCCTGTCTGGTCCTCTCCTGGTACTCCTCTCTTACCTTTCCCCTGTCTGGTCCTCTCCTGGTACTCCTCTCTTACCTTCACCCTCTCCTGGTACTCCCCTCTTACCTTTCCCCTGTCTGGTCCTCTCCTGGTACTCCTCTCTTACCTTTCCCCTGTCTGGTCCTCTCCTGGTACTCCTCTCTTACCTTCACCCTCTCCTGGTACTCCCCTCTTACCTTTCCCCTGTCTGGTCCTCTTCTGGTACTCCTCTCTTACCTTTCCCCTCTCCTGGTATTCTGTGTGCAGGAAAACATTCCGTTTGCGGTGGTGGGGACAGACAAGGAACACCAGGTAAACGGGAACAAGGTCCTGGGCAGGAAAACCAAATGGGGCATCATAGAGGGTGAGTGTGTTTACATTATTAATACATTATCATAGAGGGAGAGTGTGTTTACATTATAAATACATTATCATAGAGGTTGAGTGTGTTTACATTATAAATACGTTATCATAGAGGGAGAGTGTGTTTACATTATAAATACATTATCATAGAGGGAGAGTGTGTTTACATTATAAATACATTATCATAGAGGTTGAGTGTGTTTACATTATAAATACGTTATCATAGAGGGAGAGTGTGTTTACATTATAAATACATTATCACAGAGGGAGAGTGTGTTTACATGATCAACACATTATCATAGAGGGCCAGTGTGTTTACATGATCAACACATTATCATAGAGGGCCAGTGTGTTTACATGATCAACACATTATCATAGAGAGCCAGTGTGTTTACATGATCAACACATTATCATAGAGAGCCAGTGTGTTTACATGATCAACACATTATCATAGAGAGCCAGTGTGTTTACATGATCAATACATTATCATAGAGAGCCAGTGTGTTTACATGATCAACACATTATCATAGAGAGCCAGTGTGTTTACATGATCAACACATTATCATAGAGAGCCAGTGTGTTTACATGATCAACACATTATCATAGAGAGCCAGTGTGTTTACATGATCAACACATTATCATAGAGAGCCAGTGTGTTTACATGATCAACACATTATCATAGAGAGCCAGTGTGTTTACATGATCAATACATTATCATAGAGAGCCAGTGTGTTTACATGATCAACACATTATCATAGAGAGCCAGTGTGTTTACATGATCAACACATTATCATAGAGAGCCAGTGTGTTTACATTATTAATACATTATCATAGAGAGCCAGTGTGTTTACATGATCAACACATTATCATAGAGAGCCAGTGTGTTTACATGATCAACACATTATCATAGAGAGCCAGTGTGTTTACATGATCAACACATTATCATAGAGAGCCAGTGTGTTTACATGATCAACACATTATCATAGAGGGCCAGTGTGTTTACATGATCAACACATTATCATAGAGAGCCAGTGTGTTTACATGATCAACACATTATCATAGAGAGCCAGTGTGTTTACATGATCAACACATTATCATAGAGAGCCAGTGTGTTTACATGATCAACACATTATCATAGAGAGCCAGTGTGTTTACATGATCAACACATTATCATAGAGAGCCAGTGTGTTTACATGATCAACACATTATCATAGAGAGCCAGTGTGTTTACATGATCAACACATTATCATAGAGAGCCAGTGTGTTTACATGATCAACACATTATCATAGAGAGCCAGTGTGTTTACATGATCAATACATTATCATAGAGAGCCAGTGTGTTTACATGATCAACACATTATCATAGAGAGCCAGTGTGTTTACATGATCAACACATTATCATAGAGAGCCAGTGTGTTTACATGATCAACACATTATCATAGAGAGCCAGTGTGTTTACATGATCAATACATTATCATAGAGAGCCAGTGTGTTTACATGATCAACACATTATCATAGAGAGCCAGTGTGTTTACATGATCAACACATTATCATAGAGAGCCAGTGTGTTTACATGATCAACACATTATCATAGAGAGCCAGTGTGTTTACATGATCAACACATTATCATAGAGGGCCAGTGTGTTTACATGATCAACACATTATCATAGAGGGCCAGTGTGTTTACATGATCAACACATTATCATAGAGAGCCAGTGTGTTTTACATGATCAACACATTATCATAGAGAGCCAGTGTGTTTTACATGATCAACACATTATCATAGAGAGCCAGTGTGTTTACATGATCAATACATTATCATAGAGAGCCAGTGTGTTTACATGATCAACACATTATCATAGAGAGCCAGTGTGTTTACATGATCAATACATTATCATAGAGAGCCAGTGTGTTTACATGATCAACACATTATCATAGAGAGCCAGTGTGTTTACATGATCAACACATTATCATAGAGAGCCAGTGTGTTTACATTATTAACACATTATCATAGAGGGCCAGTGTGTTTACATGATCAATACATTATCATAGAGAGCCAGTGTGTTTACATTATTAACACATTATCATAGAGAGCCAGTGTGTTTACATGATCAATACATTATCATAGAGAGCCAGTGTGTTTACATTATTAACACATTATCATAGAGAGCCAGTGTGTTTACATGATCAATACATTATCATAGAGAGCCAGTGTGTTTACATGATCAACACATTATCATAGAGAGCCAGTGTGTTTACATGATCAACACATTATCATAGAGAGCCAGTGTGTTTACATGATCAACACATTATCATAGAGGACCAGTGTGTTTACATGATCAACACATTATCATAGAGAGCCAGTGTGTTTACATGATCAACACATTATCATAGAGAGCCAGTGTGTTTACATGATCAACACATTATCATAGAGAGCCAGTGTGTTTACATGATCAACACATTATCATAGAGAGCCAGTGTGTTTACATGATCAACACATTATCATAGAGAGCCAGTGTGTTTACATGATCAACACATTATCATAGAGAGCCAGTGTGTTTACATGATCAACACATTATCATAGAGAGCCAGTGTGTTTACATGATCAACACATTATCATAGAGAGCCTGTGTGTTTACATGATCAATACATTATCATAGAGAGCCAGTGTGTTTACATGATCAACACATTATCATAGAGAGCCAGTGTGTTTACATGATCAACACATTATCATAGAGAGCCAGTGTGTTTACATGATCAACACATTATCATAGAGAGCCAGTGTGTTTACATGATCAATACATTATCATAGAGAGCCAGTGTGTTTACATGATCAACACATTATCATAGAGAGCCAGTGTGTTTACATGATCAACACATTATCATAGAGAGCCAGTGTGTTTACATGATCAACACATTATCATAGAGAGCCAGTGTGTTTACATGATCAACACATTATCATAGAGGGCCAGTGTGTTTACATGATCAACACATTATCATAGAGGGCCAGTGTGTTTACATGATCAACACATTATCATAGAGAGCCAGTGTGTTTTACATGATCAACACATTATCATAGAGAGCCAGTGTGTTTTACATGATCAACACATTATCATAGAGAGCCAGTGTGTTTACATGATCAATACATTATCATAGAGAGCCAGTGTGTTTACATGATCAACACATTATCATAGAGAGCCAGTGTGTTTACATGATCAATACATTATCATAGAGAGCCAGTGTGTTTACATGATCAACACATTATCATAGAGAGCCAGTGTGTTTACATGATCAACACATTATCATAGAGAGCCAGTGTGTTTACATTATTAACACATTATCATAGAGGGCCAGTGTGTTTACATGATCAATACATTATCATAGAGAGCCAGTGTGTTTACATTATTACACATTATCATAGAGAGCCAGTGTGTTTACATGATCAATACATTATCATAGAGAGCCAGTGTGTTTACATTATTAACACATTATCATAGAGAGCCAGTGTGTTTACATGATCAATACATTATCATAGAGAGCCAGTGTGTTTACATTATTAACACATTATCATAGAGAGCCAGTGTGTTTACATGATCGATACATTATCATAGAGAGCCAGTGTGTTTACATGATCAACACATTATCATAGAGAGCCAGTGTGTTTACATTATTAATACATTATCATAGAGAGCCAGTGTGTTTACATTATTAATACATTATCATAGAGAGCCAGTGTGTTTACATTATTAATACATTATCATAGAGAGCCAGTGTGTTTACATTATTAATACATTATCATAGAGAGCCAGTGTGTTTACATTATTAATACATTATCATAGAGAGCCAGTGTGTTTACATTATTACGGATGATGTGTTTCATGTTTTGAGTTTATTTTCCATATTTATACACACAACCTGAATCATAGAGTGGAGATTGACTGGGATTATTACTAATAATATGCCTAAATCACAGAGTGGACATTGACTGGGATTATTACTAATAATATGCCTAAATCATAGAGTGGAGATTGACTGGGATTATTACTAATAATATGCCTAAATCATAGAGTGGAGATTGACTGGGATTATTACTAATAATATGCCTAAATCATAGAGTGGAGATTGACTGGGATTATTACTAATAATATGCCTAAATCATAGAGTGGACATTGACTGGGATTATTACTAATAATATGCCTGAATCATAGAGTGGACATTGACTGGGATTATTACTAATAATATGCCTAAATCACAGAGTGGACATTGACTGGGATTATTACTAATAATATGTCTAAATCACAGAGTGGAGATTGACTGGGATTATTACTAATAATATGCCTAAATCATAGAGTGGAGATTGACTGGGATTATTACTAATAATATGCCTAAATCATAGAGTGGAGATTGACTGGGATTATTACTAATAATATGCCTGAATCATAGAGTGGAGAATGACTGGGATTATTACTAATAATATGCCTAAATCATAGAGTACACATTGACTGGGATTATTACTAATAATATGACTAAATCATAGAGTGGACATTGACTGGGATTATTACTAATAATATGCCTGAATCATAGAGTGGACATTGACTGGGATTATTACTAATAATATGCCTGAATCATAGAGTGGAGATTGACTGGGATTATTACTAATAATATGCCTAAATCATAGAGTGGAGATTGACTGGGATTATTACTAATAATATGCCTAAATCATAGAGTGGAGATTGACTGGGATTATTACTAATAATATGCCTAAATCATAGAGTGGAGATTGACTGGGATTATTACTAATAATATGCCTAAATCATAGAGTGGAGATTGACTGGGATTATTACTAATACTATGCCTGAATCATAGAGTGGACATTGACTGGGATTATTACTAATAATATGCATAATGAGTAGTAGTAATAATATGCATAATGAGTAGTAGTAATAATATGCATAATGAGTAGTAATAATAATATGCATAATGAGTAGTACTAGTAATAATATGCATAATGAGTAGTAGTAATAATAATGTGCATAATGAGTAGTAATAGTAATAATATGCATAATGAGTAGTAGTAATAATAATATGCATAATGAGTAGTAATAATACTATGCATAATGAGTAGTAGTGGTAATAATATGCATAATGATTAGTAGTAATAAAATGCATAATGAGTAGTAGTAATAATAATAATATGCATAATGAGTAGTAGTAATAATAATATGCATAATGAGTAGTAATAATACTATGCATAATGAGTAGTAGTGGTAATAATATGCATAATGATTAGTAGTAATAAAATGCATAATGAGTAGTAGTAATAATAATAATATGCATAATGAGTAGTAGTAATAATAATATGCATAATGAGTAGTAGTAATAATAATATGCATAATGAGTAGTAATAATAATAATATGCATAATGAGTAGTAGTAATAATAATATGCATAATGAGTAGTAATAATAATATGCATAATGAGTAGTAATAATAATAATATGCATAATGAGTAGTAATAATAATATGCATAATGAGTAGTAGTAATAATAATATGCATAATGAGTAGTAATAATAATATGCATAATGAGTAGTAATAATAATAATATGCATAATGAGTAGTAGTAATAATAATAATATGCATAATGAGTAGTAATAATAATATGCATAATGAGTAGTAGTAATAATAATATGCATAATGAGTAGTCGTAATAATAATATGCATAATGAGTAGTAGTAATAATAATACTATGATGCTGGTATATGCAGCACTGTTGTCCATAAAATTAACCACATATAGGGCTCCCGAGTGGGGCAGCGGTCTAACGCACTGCCCCGCAGTGCTAGAGGCGTCACTACAGACCCCGGTTTGATCCCGGGCTGTATCACAACCGGCCGTGACCAGAAGTCCCATAGGGCGGCGCACCATTGGCCCAGCGTCGTCCGGGTTAGGAGAGAGGGTTTGGCCGGTGAAGGACGTCATTATTAAATAAGAATTGGTTCTTAACTGACAGGCCAGGTTAAATAAAACATCATATCCCAATGCAGTTTCATTCTGGAGTCATGTGCTCTACTGCCCTCTAGTGTTAGTAATGAGGAAGTTGCAGAGCAGGAAGCAGACGTGTTACAAGAGAGAGAGAGAGAGAGAGAGAGACTGAGAGAGAGAGAGAGAGAGACTGAGAGAGAGAGAGAGAGAGAGAGACAGACAGAGAGAGAGAGAGACTGAGAGAGAGAGAGAGAGAGAGAGAGAGAGAGAGAGAGACAGAGAGAGAGACAGAGAGAGAGAGAGAGAGACAGAGAGAGAGAGAGAGAGAGAGAGATTTAAAGTCTTTATTCGTTTGGAATGTAATGTTTACTGTACATTTTTTATTGTTTATTTCACTTTAGTTTATTATCTATTTCACTTGCTTTGGCAATGTAAACATATGTTACTCAATGACAATAAATCCCTTAAATTGACATTGAATTGAGAGAGAGAGAGAGAAAGAGAGACAAAGGGCTGGTGTTCCATGGATGTGGTGCAATGACTGGTTTTAACCTGTTTTAATCAGTCTGTTCTATTCTGTCTGTCCATAGTTGAAAACGTGGCACATTGTGAGTTTACCAACTTGAGAGACCTGCTGATTAGGTGAGTTCCAGTTACACATACAACCACTCACCCCACACATATATGTACACACGCATGCTAGTTGGGGTGGTCTAGAGGTCCAGGCCTCTGCCTCTGGACCACATGTACACACACATGCTGCCTGGGGTGGTCTAGAGGTCCAAGCCTCCATCATCTGTTGTTCAGTTGTCTATCCTTCATCATATCAGCTGTCTATCCTTCATCATCCATTATATCAGCTGTCTATCCTTCATCATCCTCTTATCAGCTGTCTATCCTTCATCATATCAGCTGTCTGTCCTTCATCATCCATTATATCAGCTGTCTATCCTTCATCATCCTCTTATCAGCTGTCTATCCTTCATCATATCAGCTGTCTATCCTTCATCATCCATTATATCAGCTGTCTATCCTTCATCATCCTCTTATCAGCTGTCTATCCTTCATCATATCAGCTGTCTGTCCTTCATCATCCATCATATCAGCTGTCTGTCCTTCATCATCCATTATATCAGCTGTTTGTCCTTCATCTTATCAGCTGTCTATCCTTCATCATCCATTATATCAGCTGTCTATCCTTCATCATATCAGCTGTCTATCCTTCATCATATCAGCTGTCTATCCTTCATCATATCAGCTGTCTATCATTCATCATATCAGCTGTTTGTCCTTCATCATATCAGCTGTCTGTCCTTCATCATCCATCATATCAGCTGTCTATCATTCATCATATCAGCTGTTTGTCCTTCATCATATCAGCTGTCTGTCCTTCATCATATCAGCTGTCTGTCCTTCATCATCCATCATATCAGCTGTCTATCATTCATCATATTAGCTGTTTGTCCTTCATCATATCAGCTGTCTGTCCTTCATCATCCATCATATCAGCTGTCTATCCTTCATCATCCATCATATCAGCTGTCTGTCCTTCATCATCCATCATATCAGCTGTCTGTCCTTCATCATCCATCTTATCAGCTGTCTGTCCTTCATCATATCAGCTGTCTGTCCTTCATCATCCATCATATCAGCTGTCTGTCCTTCATCATCCATCTTATCAGCTGTCTGTCCTTCATCATATCAGCTGTCTGTCCTTCATCATCCATTATATCAGCTGTCTATCATTCATCATATCAGCTGTTTGTCCTTCATCATATCAGCTGTCTGTCCTTCATCATCCATCATATCAGTTGTCTATCCTTCATCATCCATCATATCAGCTGTCTGTCCTTCATCATCCATCATATCAGCTGTCTGTCCTTCATCATCCATCATATCAGCTGTCTGTCCTTCATCATCCATCATATCAGCTGTCTGTCCTTCATCATATCAGCTGTCTGTCCTTCATCATCCATCATATCAGCTGTCTATCCTTCATCATCCATCATATCAGCTGTCTGTCCTTCATCATATCAGCTGTCTGTCCTTCATCATCCATTATATCAGCTGTCTATCATTCATCATATCAGCTGTTTGTCCTTCATCATATCAGCTGTCTGTCCTTCATCATCCATCATATCAGCTGTCTGTCCTTCATCATCCATCATATCAGCTGTCTGTCCTTCATCATATCAGCTGTCTGTCCTTCATCATCCATCATATCAGCTGTCTATCCTTCATCATCCATTATATCAGCTGTCTGTCCTTCATCATCCATCATATCAGCTGTCTGTCCTTCATCATCCATCATATCAGCTGTCTATCCTTCATCATCCATCATATCAGCTGTCTGTCCTTCATCATCCATCATATCAGCTGTCTGTCCTTCATCATATCAGCTGTCTGTCCTTCATCATCCATCATATCAGCTGTCTATCCTTCATCATCCATCATATCAGCTGTCTGTCCTTCATCATCCATCATATCAGCTGTCTGTCCTTCATCATATCAGCTGTCTGTCCTTCATCATTCATCATATCAGCTGTTTGTCCTTCATCATATCAGCTGTCTGTCCTTCATCATCCATCATATCAGCTGTCTGTCCTTCATCATCCATCATTTCAGCTGTCTATCCTTCATCATCCATCATATCAGCTGTCTATCCTTCATCATATCAGCTGTCTGTCCTTCATCATATCAGCTGTCTATCCTTCATCATATCAGCTGTCTGTCCTTCATCATCCATTATATCAGCTGTCTATCATTCATCATATCAGCTGTTTGTCCTTCATCATATCAGCTGTCTGTCCTTCATCATCCATCATATCAGCTGTCTATCCTTCATCATCCATCATATCAGCTGTCTGTCCTTCATCATCCATCATATCAGCTGTCTGTCCTTCATCATCCATCTTATCAGCTGTCTGTCCTTCATCATATCAGCTGTCTGTCCTTCATCATCCATCATATCAGCTGTCTGTCCTTCATCATCCATCTTATCAGCTGTCTGTCCTTCATCATATCAGCTGTCTGTCCTTCATCATCCATTATATCAGCTGTCTATCATTCATCATATCAGCTGTTTGTCCTTCATCATATCAGCTGTCTGTCCTTCATCATCCATCATATCAGTTGTCTATCCTTCATCATCCATCATATCAGCTGTCTGTCCTTCATCATCCATCATATCAGCTGTCTGTCCTTCATCATCCATCATATCAGCTGTCTGTCCTTCATCATCCATCATATCAGCTGTCTGTCCTTCATCATATCAGCTGTCTGTCCTTCATCATCCATCATATCAGCTGTCTATCCTTCATCATCCATCATATCAGCTGTCTGTCCTTCATCATATCAGCTGTCTGTCCTTCATCATCCATTATATCAGCTGTCTATCATTCATCATATCAGCTGTTTGTCCTTCATCATATCAGCTGTCTGTCCTTCATCATCCATCATATCAGCTGTCTGTCCTTCATCATCCATCATATCAGCTGTCTGTCCTTCATCATATCAGCTGTCTGTCCTTCATCATCCATCATATCAGCTGTCTATCCTTCATCATCCATTATATCAGCTGTCTGTCCTTCATCATCCATCATATCAGCTGTCTGTCCTTCATCATCCATCATATCAGCTGTCTATCCTTCATCATCCATCATATCAGCTGTCTGTCCTTCATCATCCATCATATCAGCTGTCTGTCCTTCATCATATCAGCTGTCTGTCCTTCATCATCCATCATATCAGCTGTCTATCCTTCATCATCCATCATATCAGCTGTCTGTCCTTCATCATCCATCATATCAGCTGTCTGTCCTTCATCATATCAGCTGTCTGTCCTTCATCATTCATCATATCAGCTGTTTGTCCTTCATCATATCAGCTGTCTGTCCTTCATCATCCATCATATCAGCTGTCTGTCCTTCATCATCCATCATATCAGCTGTCTATCCTTCATCATCCATCATATCAGCTGTCTATCCTTCATCATATCAGCTGTCTGTCCTTCATCATATCAGCTGTCTATCCTTCATCATATCAGCTGTCTGTCCTTCATCATATCAGCTGTCTATCCTTCATCATATCAGCTGTCTGTCCTTCATCATCCATCATATCAGCTGTCTGTCCTTCATCATCCATCATAT
The DNA here is from genome assembly GCF_057628025.1 of Oncorhynchus mykiss. NCBI lineage: Eukaryota > Metazoa > Chordata > Actinopteri > Salmoniformes > Salmonidae > Oncorhynchus > Oncorhynchus mykiss. Next base: position 78,105,677 of record NC_143034.1, on the reverse strand, counting down.
CAGCTGTCTGTCCTTCATCATATCAGCTGTCTGTCCTTCATCATATAAGCTGTCTATCCTTCATCATCCATCATATCAGCTGTCTGTCCTTCATCATATCAGCTGTCTATCCTTCCTCATATCAGCTGTCTATACTTCATCATATCAGCTGTCTGTCCTTCATCATTTCAGCTGTCTATCCTTCATCATCCTTCATATCAGCTGTCTGCCCTTCATCATATCAGCTGTCTGTCCATCATCCTTCATTCAGCTGTCTATCCTTAATCCTCTGTTGTTCAGCTGTCTGTCCTTCATCATTTCAGCTGTCTATCCTTCATCATCCTTCATATCAGCTGTCTATCCTTAATCCTCTGTTGTTCAGCTGTCTATCCTTAATCCTCTGTTGTTCAGCTGTCTATCCTTAATCCTCTGTTGTTCAGCTGTCTATCCTTAATCCTCTGTTGTTCAGCTGTCTATCCTTAATCCTCTGTTGTTCAGCTGTCTATCCTTAATCCTCTGTTGTTCAGCTGTCTATCCTTAATCCTCTGTTGTTCAGCTGTCTATCCTTAATCCTCTGTTGTTCAGCTGTCTATCCTTAATCCTCTGTTGTTCAGCTGTCTATCCTTAATCCTCTGTTGTTCAGCTGTCTATCCTTAATCCTCTGTTGTTCAGCTGTCTATCCTTAATCCTCTGTTGTTCAGCTGTCTATCCTTAATCCTCTGTTGTTCAGCTGTCTATCCTTAATCCTCTGTTGTTCAGCTGTCTATCCTTAATCCTCTGTTGTTCAGCTGTCTATCCTTAATCCTCTGTTGTTCAGCTGTCTATCCTTAATCCTCTGTTGTTCAGCTGTCTATCCTTCATCCTCTGTTGTTCAGCTGTCTATCCTTAATCCTCTGTTGTTCAGCTGTCTATCCTTAATCCTCTGTTGTTCAGCTGTCTATCCTTAATCCTCTGTTGTTCAGCTGTCTATCCTTAATCCTCTGTTGTTCAGCTGTCTATCCTTAATCCTCTGTTGTTCAGCTGTCTATCCTTAATCCTCTGTTGTTCAGCTGTCTATCCTTAATCCTCTGTTGTTCAGCTGTCTATCCTTAATCCTCTGTTGTTCAGCTGTCTATCCTTAATCCTCTGTTGTTCAGCTGTCTATCCTTAATCCTCTGTTGTTCAGCTGTCTATCCTTAATCCTCTGTTGTTCAGCTGTCTATCCTTAATCCTCTGTTGTTCAGCTGTCTATCCTTAATCCTCTGTTGTTCAGCTGTCTATCCTTAATCCTCTGTTGTTCAGCTGTCTATCCTTAATCCTCTGTTGTTCAGCTGTCTATCCTTAATCCTCTGTTGTTCAGCTGTCTATCCTTCATCCTCTGTTGTTCAGCTGTCTATCCTTAATCCTCTGTTGTTCAGCTGTCTATCCTTAATCCTCTGTTGTTCAGCTGTCTATCCTTAATCCTCTGTTGTTCAGCTGTCTATCCTTAATCCTCTGTTGTTCAGCTGTCTCTCCTTAATCCTCTGTTGTTCAGCTGTCTCTCCTTAATCCTCTGTTGTTCAGCTGTCTATCCTTAATCCTCTGTTGTTCAGCTGTCTATCCTTAATCCTCTGTTGTTCAGCTGTCTATCCTTAATCCTCTGTTGTTCAGCTGTCTATCCTTAATCCTCTGTTGTTCAGCTGTCTATCCTTAATCCTCTGTTGTTCAGCTGTCTATCCTTAATCCTCTGTTGTTCAGCTGTCTATCCTTAATCCTCTGTTGTTCAGCTGTCTATCCTTAATCCTCTGTTGTTCAGCTGTCTATCCTTAATCCTCTGTTGTTCAGCTGTCTATCCTTAATCCTCTGTTGTTCAGCTGTCTATCCTTAATCCTCTGTTGTTCAGCTGTCTGTCATTCATCATATCAGCTGTCTATCCTTAATCCTCTGTTGTTCAGCTGTCTATCCTTAATCCTCTGTTGTTCAGCTGTCTATCCTTAATCCTCTGTTGTTCAGCTGTCTATCCTTAATCCTCTGTTGTTCAGCTGTCTATCCTTAATCCTCTGTTGTTCAGCTGTCTATCCTTAATCCTCTGTTGTTCAGCTGTCTATCCTTAATCCTCTGTTGTTCAGCTGTCTATCCTTAATCCTCTGTTGTTCAGCTGTCTATCCTTAATCCTCTGTTGTTCAGCTGTCTATCCTTAATCCTCTGTTGTTCAGCTGTCTATCCTTAATCCTCTGTTGTTCAGCTGTCTATCCTTAATCCTCTGTTGTTCAGCTGTCTATCCTTAATCCTCTGTTGTTCAGCTGTCTATCCTTAATCCTCTGTTGTTCAGCTGTCTATCCTTAATCCTCTGTTGTTCAGCTGTCTATCCTTAATCCTCTGTTGTTCAGCTGTCTCTCCTTAATCCTCTGTTGTTCAGCTGTCTATCCTTAATCCTCTGTTGTTCAGCTGTCTATCCTTAATCCTCTGTTGTTCAGCTGTCTATCCTTAATCCTCTGTTGTTCAGCTGTCTATCCTTAATCCTCTGTTGTTCAGCTGTCTATCCTTAATCCTCTGTTGTTCAGCTGTCTATCCTTAATCCTCTGTTGTTCAGCTGTCTATCCTTAATCCTCTGTTGTTCAGCTGTCTATCCTTAATCCTCTGTTGTTCAGCTGTCTATCCTTAATCCTCTGTTGTTCAGCTGTCTATCCTTAATCCTCTGTTGTTCAGCTGTCTATCCTTAATCCTCTGTTGTTCAGCTGTCTATCCTTAATCCTCTGTTGTTCAGCTGTCTATCCTTAATCCTCTGTTGTTCAGCTGTCTCTCCTTAATCCTCTGTTGTTCAGCTGTCTATCCTTAATCCTCTGTTGTTCAGCTGTCTCTCCTTAATCCTCTGTTGTTCAGCTGTCTATCCTTAATCCTCTGTTGTTCAGCTGTCTATCCTTAATCCTCTGTTGTTCAGCTGTCTATCCTTAATCCTCTGTTGTTCAGCTGTCTATCCTTAATCCTCTGTTGTTCAGCTGTCTATCCTTAATCCTCTGTTGTTCAGCTGTCTATCCTTAATCCTCTGTTGTTCAGCTGTCTATCCTTAATCCTCTGTTGTTCAGCTGTCTATCCTTAATCCTCTGTTGTTCAGCTGTCTATCCTTAATCCTCTGTTGTTCAGCTGTCTATCCTTAATCCTCTGTTGTTCAGCTGTCTATCCTTAATCCTCTGTTGTTCAGCTGTCTATCCTTAATCCTCTGTTGTTCAGCTGTCTATCCTTAATCCTCTGTTGTTCAGCTGTCTATCCTTAATCCTCTGTTGTTCAGCTGTCTATCCTTAATCCTCTGTTGTTCAGCTGTCTATCCTTAATCCTCTGTTGTTCAGCTGTCTATCCTTAATCCTCTGTTGTTCAGCTGTCTATCCTTCATCTATCTGCCCTGATGCTGTTTGTGTTTTTGTCTACAACATTGTATATTTTAACCTATTTACACAAATAAACATGCAAATAAATGAGTGTTTTTGTGTTTGTCTGTGTGTCCTTAAAGGTCCCACCTGCAGGACCTGAAGGACGTGACCCACAACATCCACTATGAGACATTCCGCGTCAGGAGACTGAACGAGAGTAACCTGACCGTCCACGGTCTGGCCCTGTCCTGCTTTCCAATGGAGAACGGGACCCACGGAACCAATGGAACCTCGGACAGGAGCGAATCAGAGAGCCACCTCTGAGGGGGACCACAGAATGCGTCACACACAGCAGCACCTCCAGCTTCCTGCTCACAGCTTCCTGTTTCCTGTTTTGACTGCAAAATTGTTGGTCGACTGTTTCCCCCAATCGGAACACGAGAAAGAGAGCGAAAGAAAGAAAGAGGAACTTTTTTTTAACAAAGGAGAGATGTTTTCGGTGGCCACCACACCTTGGATTTTGAACATTTTATTGAGTTTTACTAAAGACATTATTGATAAGAAATGCATTTAAACTTCATATATGAATATATTTTCTCAGAATGAGTTTATATTTCCTGGAAAGATGAGAGATGGAGAGGAGGAGAGAGGGATGGAGAGAGAAAAACAGAGGGGGAGAGTGAGGGATGGAGAGGGGAAGAGTGAGGGATGGAGAGAGAAAAACAGAGGGGGAGAGTGAGAGATGGAGAGGGGGAGAGTGAGGGATGGAGAGAGAAAAACAGAGGGGGAGAGTGAGGGATGGAGAGGGGAAGCGTGAGGGATGGAGAGAGAAAAACAGAGGGGGAGAGTGAGAGATGGAGAGGGGGAGAGTGAGGGATGGAGAGAGAAAAACAGAGGGGGAGAGTGAGGGATGGAGAGGGGAAGAGTGAGGGATGGAGAGAGAAAAACAGAGGGGGAGAGTGAGGGATGGAGAGGGGGAAAGTGAGGGATGGAGAGAGAAAAACAGAGGGGGAGAGTGAGAGATGGAGAGGGGGAGTGAGGGATGGAGAGAGAAAAACAGAGGGGGAGAGTGAGGGATGGAGAGGGGGGATTGATGGATGGAGAGGGGGAGATTGATGGATGGAGAGGGGGAGATTGATGGATGGAGAGGGGGAGAGTGGGGGATGGAGAGAGAAATGAAAACAGAGAGAGGGAGAGAGAGGTAGGGTGAGAGATGGAGAGAGAGAGGGATGGAGAGAGAGGAGGATAGAGAGAGAGAGAGAGAAAACAGAGAGGGGAGAGAGAGGAGGAGGTGTGTTATGTGCTCAGACAATGTTGTTTCTGCAATACATATATATTATGTTTATGCAGTATCATTGTTTACACTCATACTACCCTGGAATTCAGAATACTGGAATCACCTGCCTGAGAGTGATTTACAGTATACTGTAGCTAACACAGCTACAGCCTCCTGTTTCTACAGTATACTGTAGCTAACACAGCTACAGCCTCCTGTTTCTACAGTATACTGTAGCTAACACAGCTACAGCCTCCTGTTTCTACAGTATACTGTAGCTAACACAGCTACAGCCTCCTGTTTCTACAGTACACTGTAGCTAACACAGCTACAGCCTCCTGTATTCTACAGTATACTGTAGCTAACACAGCTACAGCCTCCTGTTTCTACAGTATACTGTAGCTAACACAGCTACAGCCTCCTGTTTCTACAGTATACTGTAGCTAACACAGCTACAGCCTCCTGTTTCTACAGTATACTGTAGGTAACACAGCTACAGCCTCCTGTTTCTACAGTATACTGTAGCTAACACAGCTACAGCCTCCTGTTTCTACAGTATACTGTAGCTAACACAGCTACAGCCTCCTGTTTCTACAGTATACTGTAGGTAACACAGCTACAGCCTCCTGTATTCTACAGTACCCACGTCCATTCAGCTACAGCCTCCTGTATTCTACAGTACCAGGTCCATTCAGCTACAGCCTCCTGTATTCTACAGTACCCACGTCCATTCAGCTACAGCCTCCTGTATTCTACAGTACCCACGTCCATTCAGCTACAGCCTCCTGTATTCTACAGTATCCAGGTCCATTCAGCTACAGCCTCCTGTATTCTACAGTACCCACGTCCATTCAGCTGCAGCCTCCTGTATTCTACAGTACCCAGGTCCATTCAGCTACAGCCTCCTGTATTCTACAGTACCCACGTCCATTCAGCTACAGCCTCCTGTATTCTACAGTACCCACGTCCATTCAGCTACAGCCTCCTGTATTCTACAGTACCCACGTCCATTCAGCTACAGCCTCCTGTATTCTACAGTACCCAGGTCCATTCAGCTACAGCCTCCTGTATTCTACAGTACCCAGGTCCATTCAGCTACAGCCTCCTGTATTCTACAGTACCCACGTCCATTCAGCTACAGCCTCCTGTATTCTACAGTACCCACGTCCATTCAGCTACAGCCTCCTGTATTCTACAGTACCCACGTCCATTCAGCTACAGCCTCCTGTATTCTACAGTACCCACGTCCATTCAGCTACAGCCTCCTGTATTCTACAGTATCCAGGTCCATTCAGCTACAGCCTCCTGTATTCTACAGTACCCACGTCCATTCAGCTGCAGCCTCCTGTATTCTACAGTACCCACGTCCATTCAGCTGCAGCCTCCTGTATTCTACCGAGGGTCGAGTGTCTGTGTGTTTTTGTTTTTTCCCAATTCAATTAAAACCTAGACAACCAGATGAAGGGAGATCCTTACTAATTAGGGACCTTAATTCCTCCAGCAAGAACGAGGGTTGGGGCAAAAACCTGCAGACACTCTGTCCTCCATGAAATGAGTTTGTGGTCTGTTTGCTACTGTGTGAAATCCTGTAATGTGGCTTTGCTTGAATTCCTCCCCGTTTCTCCATCTCTCAAAGGATGGCAGCCTTTTATAAAACTCTGTCTGAATACTGGCAGAGCCATAGCCTAGCCTGTGTATGGCTTATGAACCTCTCTCTATAACTCTGTCTGAATACTGTCAGAGCCGTAGCCTAGCCTGTGTATGGCTTATGAACCTCTCTCTATAACACCGTCTGAATACTGTCAGAGCCGTAGCCTAGCCTGTGTATGGCTTATGAACCTCTCTCTATAACACTGTCTGAATACTGTCAGAGCCGTAGCCTAGCCTGTGTATGGCTTATGAACCTCTCTCTATAACACCGTCTGAATACTGTCAGAGCCGTAGCCTAGCCTGTGTATGGTTTATGATCCTCTCTCTATAACTCTGTCTGAATACTGTCAGAGCCGTAGCCTAGCCTGTGTATGGTTTATGATCCTCTCTCTATAACACGGTCTGAATACTGTCAGAGCCGTAGCCTAGCCTGCGTATGGTTTATGATCCTCTCTCTATAACACGGTCTGAATACTGTCAGAGCCGTAGCCTAGCCTGTGTATGGTTTATGATCCTCTCTCTATAACACGGTCTGAATACTGTCAGAGCCGTAGCCTAGCCTGTGTATGGTTTATGATCCTCTCTCTATAACACGGTCTGAATACTGTCAGAGCCGTAGCCTAGCCTGTGTATGGTTTATGAACCTCTCTCTATAACACGGTCTGAATACTGTCAGAGCCTAGCCTAGCCTGTGTATGGTTTATGATCCTCTCTCTATAACACGGTCTGAATACTGTCAGAGCCGTAGCCTAGCCTGTGTATGGTTTATGATCCTCTCTCTATAACACGGGCGTAGGCCTGTAATATATTCAGGCACTGCATTTCATTTAATACGCATGTTGACTTAAAAAAAAAAGAAAATGTATTTTTTTTCCAGAAAATTATTTTTTTGTTTTGTTCCCTTTTCCACCTGCGGTAAACGTCGATCCACACATACCTATCCATACACACGTGTCCATCCATACGTACACAGTCCAGTTTACCTCCAGGGGTCTTCCTGTGTGGTGTATAGAGGGACCTCCTTTATAGATAGATCCCTTCTGTCTCCTTCCCCGATGGCGAGCTGTGCTGTTTGGAGAGAGGGCTCCACCTAGAGGCCAAGTGGAGGAATGACCCCGGGAGTCAGGAGACAAGAGGACACAAACTGTACTCTCTCTCTCACCAAAGTGTCTCGGATTGCAAAATTCCCAGTAGCTCTCAATGATACTATGTTATGGGAGATAACAATACATGATGCAGACAGGATTAGATTAGACCAGGTTACCCTCCTCTGTTTTATGGCTTTGAATGTGCCTAACTGTAACTTAGAGACCCCCAACTTCCTGTTTTAACGTTGACATGTGAAATGTGATGCTAGGAGGAACGTTTTTCCGTTCACACAGATTAAAGCCCACTTCGTCCTATAAGCCTTCTCCAGTGAACGTGTCTCGTAGTCCGGGACTATAGGCTTAATCTGTGTTGAGGAAACGGGTCCTGTGACAACCGTGTGTGTGTGTGTGTGTGTTTTTCCCCATTTTAAAGGCTGTCCTGTCCTCACAGACTGACTGCCTCTTCTTTAGCTGTCTGTTTTTAGACCCGATCACTAGATCATCACCCACTGTTGTCCATTAAAAAGGTACATCCCTCCCTCATTTACATACCTAGTGTTGACCTGGTACACAGCCTCTTCAGCTGTGGGCTGCCTATAAATACACACACACACACACACACACACACACACACACACACACACACTCACACACACACACTCACACACACACACACACACACACACACACACACACACACACACACACACTCACACACACACATCCACACCCACCCGTGACGTGACAATGTTTGTGTTGTTGTTTATCTCCTGTCTCTGATGTTTTATAGTGCTGTAGCCTAATGTTCTGTACGCTGCCTCCTGATAGACCCTTGTTTTACACATCAATAAACACCGTTGATCTACCATCAAATGATTGTCCCTGTTACACGTCTGAGTGGTGGGGCCCCTGTGACTCACAACTCACAAACAACAGGGAGAATCACCATCGCATTTCCTGGATTCCTCAAAGCCCGTTCTCCTCGCCTCTTTCTCAAAAACCCCCGTTGGATGAGAATGCCAAACAGGAGGGACCTCTCTGACCTTCTCATCCAATGGGTTTTGAGGAGGCGGTGAGGAGAGAGAGAGAAACATGTGTATAAAAATGCAGGTGCGCACCACTGTGAGTTGCTTTGAATAAAAGCCTTGGCTAAAATGGCAATGTAGGAGGATGAAAGGAAGGAGATGAGGTACGCGGTTTAGTTTTGTACAACTTTTACTAAAACGGTGCAGACTGGAACCAAATACCGTGTCAAAAAACAACAACTGCTCTCTGACAAGGCACTGCAGCCATCCTTCAGAATCACCACACCTCTTTCTCTCCCGTCCCAATCAAATCCATTAGAATCACCACACCTCTTTCTCTCCGGCCCAATCAAATCATTTAGATTCACCACACCACTTTCTCTCCTGTCCAATCAAATCCTTTAGATTCACCACACCACTTTCTCTCCCGTCCAATCAAATCCTTTAGATTCACCACACCACTTTCTCTCCGGCCCAATCAAATCCATTAGATTCACCACACCACATTCTCTCCCGTCCAATCAAATCCATTAGATTCACCACACCGCTTTCTCTCCCGTCCAATCAAATCCATTAGATTCACCACACCGCTTTCTCTCCCGTCCAATCAAATGTTTCATATCATCACCACAGTATCAGTATTTACACAAAAACAAAATGAGCAAAACATAATAAAAGAAGAAACAAACCCTCAAAAACACACACATCTCCATATGACCTCTGTGTCACAAATAATAAACAGAGAGATACCAAAATAGTACCCATTATATAGGAATGTAGGTAAGGGAGTGTGGCAGACAGACAAGAGGTGTAGAGTACAGTCGTCCCTAAGAGTAACATGAGCCTGTAAAAGACCAGTGTCCCTCCCAGGCCACCGTACCGCCGTATCGGGCAGATCACTGTAAAAGCTGCATAGCCGAGAGCTCTCTATGGATGGAATCCCGGGCCCTAAATACCCCATAGACCAGTGTCCCTCCCAGGCCACCATACCGTATCGGGCAGATCACTGTAAACTCAGTTGAAACTGTAAACTCAGTTTAAACTGAAACAGTTGAACCAATGGAGACCTGGATAGAAGTCACATGTTCAGTCATCAACTGTTTTCCCTCCATAGACCTTCTGAAAAGCATGTTTCTGTCCAGTCTTCAGATGCTCTACGTAACAGACCAGTGTCCCTCCCAGTTGTTGACAGTGTTCTGGAGACTGATGTGTTTTAACCCTCTGAACATGTTCCTCTTGTGTCAATCAGAAGGACTTACAACATACTTTTATTGTTATAATTATTATACAGTGTCTTATTCATCAGTACAGAGTTTTAACCTGTTGGGTTGGTCACCATGTGGGAAAAAAATACATCGAACATATCCCTGGACTCTTCCTCTGTTAGACAGGAGAGAGAGGGAGAGAGAGAGGGAGTGGGAGGGAGAGAGAGGGGGAGAGAGGGAGAGGGAGTGGGAGGGAGAGAGAGGGAGGGAGTGGGAGGGAGAGAGAGGGAGGGGGAGAGGGGGGGGGGAGAGGGGGAGAGAGAGGCAGAGAGGGGGAGAGGGAGATAATTGGTGGGTGATGACAAATGCCCCTGGACAGTTCTTCTGTTAGAGATAGAGGGGGGAGAGGGGGGGGGGGGGGAGTGCTGTCAGCTTGGTGCTTGGCCTTAACATAGGTACAGTACAGTATGTCCAGTGTACAGTAGAGCTGTACAGGGTTGAGGTTGGGGAGTGATGATGTCAGTAATCCAGCCATTTTGCAGCTAGCTAAATTAACCAATCCAGCTAGCCTAGCTAAACTGACAGTAGCAGCTAGCTAAGCTAACCAATCCAGCTATCCTACCTAGCTAAACTGACATTATGCAGCTAGCTAAGCTAACCAATCTAGCTATCCTAGCTAAACTGACAGTATGCAGCTAGCTAAGCTAACCAATCCTGTTAGCTTAGCTAGGGGTCGGGAAAAAGACTACTGAAAGAAAACATTCTGTGCTGGGCTCTCCCGGACGTTACAAATCTGTAAGCCCACAACAGCTCATTATTTTCACAGCACTCTCGAGATTCAATGTGAATTTATAAAATTGCAATCAAGTACTGTTGAAGTAAAGCTGGACACAAAAGTCAAGATAGCTATCAGAACAAAAATAGAATCCCCTAGTGGACTAGCAGCCACAGCTAAGAGCTAGAATCCTCTAGTGGACCAGCAGCCACAGCTAAGAGCTAGAATCCCCTAGTGGACCAGCAGCCACAGCTAAGAGCTAGAATCCCCTAGTGGACCAGCAGCCACAGCTAAGAGCTAGAATCCCCTAGTGGACCAGCAGCCACAGCTAAGAGCTAGAATCACCTAGTGGACCAGCAGCTAAGAGCTAGAATCCCTTAGTGGACCAGCAGCCACAGCTAAGAGCTAGAATCACCTAGTGGACCAGCAGCTAAGAGCTAGAATCCCATAGGGGACCAGCAGCCACAGCTAAGAGCTAGAATCACCTAGTGGACCAGCAGCTAAGAGCTAGAATCCCCTAGTGGACCAGCAGCCACAGCTAAGAGCTAGAATCCCTTAGTGGACCAGCAGCCACAGCTAAGAGCTAGAATCCCTTAGTGGACCAGCAGCCACAGCTAAGAGCTAGAATCACCTAGTGGACCAGCAGCTAAGAGCTAGAATCACCTAGTGGACCAGCAGCCACAGCTAAGAGCTAGAATCCCCTAGTGGACCAGCAGCCACAGCTAAGAGCTAGAATCCCCTAGTGGACCAGCAGCCACAGCTAAGAGCTAGAGTCCCCTAGGGGACCAGCAGCTAAGCGCTAGAATCCCCTAGTGGATCAGCAGCCACAGCTAAGAGCTAGAATCCACTAGTGGACCAGCAGCCACAGCTAAGAGCTAGAATCCCCTAGTGGACCAGCAGCCACAGATAAGAGCTAGAATCCACTAGTGGACCAGCAGCCACAGCTAAGAGCTAGAATCCCCTAGGGGACCAGCAGCCACAGCTAAGAGCTAGAATCCCCTAGTGGACCAGAAGCCACAGCTAAGAGCTATAATCCTCTAGTAGACCAGCAGCCACAGCTAAGAGCTAGAATCCCCTAGTGGACCAGCAGCCACAGCTAAGAGCTAGAATCCCCTAGGAGACCAGCAGCCACAGCTAAGAGCTAGAATCCCCTAGTGGACCAGCAGCCACAGCTAAGAGCTAGAATCCCCTAGTGGACCAGCAGCCACAGCTAAGAGCTAGAATCCCCTAGGGGACCAGCAGCTAAGAGCTAGAATCCCCTAGTGGACCAGCAGCCACAGCTAAGAGCTAGAATCCTCTAGTAGACCAGCAGCCACAGCTAAGAGCTAGAATCCCCTAGTGGACCAGCAGCTAAGAGCTAGAATCCCCTAGTGGACCAGCAGCCACAGCTAAGAGCTAGAATCCTCTAGTAGACCAGCAGCCACAGCTAAGAGCTAGAATCCCCTAGTGGACCAGCAGCTAAGAGCTAGAATCCCCTAGTGGACCAGCAGCCACAGCTAAGAGCTATAATCCTCTAGTAGACCAGCAGACACAGCTAAGAGCTAGAATCCCCTAGGGGACCAGCAGCTAAGAGCTAGAATCCCCTAGTGGACCAGCAGCCACAGCTAAGAGCTAGAATTCCTCCTATTGGCCAAGTAGTTGACTTGTTCTATGTAGGGAATATGTTCTTCAGGTATTGCTCAAAAGCTCCTCTTATTCCTTTACCAATCCTTATATATATTCTTTTCTCTAATAGTGCACTTCTTTTTGGCTCAAAGTAGTGCACTACATAGGTAATAGGGAGCCATTTCAGATTTGCCCGTAACCTAAATGAGCCACCCGCTGACCAGTATCATGACACACCAAACCAACAGGCTCAGCTTTAAACTGGTCTGTTTGGCTGAAAGACTGTCTCAACCAATCACAATCCTCAGTCAATAAATAAATAAATAGATAGATAAATACATTATGTACAGCACGTCATTGAGGGTGAACAAATCAAAGTGGGACCAGTTGATTAAAAGCCTGGCCTGTAGTGTTTGTGTGAAGCAGGAAACCAGACAGTCAGGAACCCACAAGCTCACTACATGAATACTTAAGGTTAGAGAGGCAGTGAGGCTTTTAAAGGCAATGTTTTCCGGGTTCAGGGAGATCCCACTCACGGTAAACACTACATACGGTGGCTCAATGGGATAATGCCTTTAAAAGCAGAAATACCTATAACCTGCTATCGGCTGGGGGGAGGGGGGGGGGGGGGGGGGGGCTGGCCTGTACCTCTATCTGTACCTCTATCTCACCCATATCATCCCTGTCACCTCCACCTGAGAGCCAAGTACAGACTGTTATCTTTAGGACTGGAGCTGAGGGAATGTTACAACAGCTGTCTGTCTGCCTGGGGGTCTGGCGGTGGGATGCAGTGTGTGTGTGTGTGTGTGTGTGTGTGTGTGTGTGTGTGTGTGTGTGTGTGTGTGTGTGTGTGTACCTAAGCCGTACCTAAATATAGCATGAGAAAATTACCCTGTGTGGCGTAAGGAGGTGTAAGCTACGCTGTAAACTGTTACAGTCAACTCAACCTGGACGTCATTATGAATCAACTGTTACAGTCAGCTCAACCTGGACGTCATTATGAATCAACTGTTACAGTCAGCTCAACCTGGACGTCATTATGAATCAACTGTTACAGTCAGCTCAACCTGGACGTCATTATGAATCAACTGTTACAGTCAACTCAACCTGGATGTCATTATGAATCAACTGTTACAGTCAGCTCAACCTGGACGTCATTATGAATCAACTGTTACAGTCAGCTCAACCTGGACGTCATTATGAATCAACTGTTACAGTCAGCTCAACCTGGATGTCATTATGAATCAACTGTTACAGTCAGCTCAACCTGGACGTCATTATGAATCAACTGTTACAGTCAGCTCAACCTGGACGTCATTATGAATCAACTGTTACAGTCAGCTCAACCTGGACGTCATTATGAATCAACTGTTACAGTCAGCTCAACCTGGATGTCATTATGAATCAACTGTTACAGTCAGCTCAACCTGGACGTCATTATGAATCAACTGTTACAGTCAGCTCAACCTGGACGTCATTATGAATCAACTGTTACAGTCAACTCAACCTGGACGTCATTATGAATCAACTGTTACAGTCAGCTCAACCTGGACGTCATTATGAATCAACTGTTACAGTCAGCTCAACCTGGACGTCATTATGAATCAACTGTTACAGTCAGCTCAACCTGGATGTCATTATGAATCAACTGTTACAGTCAACTCAACCTGGATGTCATTATGAAACAAATCAAGCTGAGGACCCCCCCCCTCACACACACACACACACACACACACACACACACACACACACACACACACACACACAGCAGTAAGGAGAGCTGGTTCACCAGGTGAAGTTTAGAATAGAAATTAGATTATTACAAGTACAAGGACTGTAAAACTTGGCCCTTTGACAGAGCCGCCATCTTGAATGAGGACCACAAAGCATGCTGGGTAAAGGGCTCAGTCGTAGTAGTGGTCAGGGTAGACGTTGCTCATATTCACAGATCTAGGATCAGCTTGCTCTCTACCCACATCCTAACGTTAACCATTAGGGGACTCATATTCTCAGATCTAGGATCAGCTTGCTCTACCCACATCCTAACCTTGCCCATTAGGAGAAAGTCAAAATATCTGACCCTGTATCAGTTGTTAGCCTGGTCTTAAATCTCCAATATAACAGGAGGCCATCGTTCCCTCGCTCATCGTTGTGGAACGTCCTCAGTTTCACACACAGAGTCAGCTTGTGTTGAGTTGATTCAGAGACACAACGACCGTGTGTGTGTGTGTGTGTGTGTGTGTGTGTGTGTGTGTGTGTGTGTGTGTGTGTGTGTATTACTGTAACGGACAGTGTAAACGGAGGTACATAGCATCAAGACGTTGAAGTAAGTCATGATGCCGGGAGGTAAAACCATGGCACATAGGATTTATATAACGGCCCTCCTCTCCCATCTAACCACTAATATTAAACTGACATACAGAATGGAATGGCAAACAGGATGGTTGGTAAGACCAAGCTTAACCAATCAGCATCAGCTTGTGTATGTAAAGTGGAATAGAGTCTCTGTAGTCTCAGTCTGTCCTGACCCTGACCTCTGCAGGGTCTGATCAGGTGACCTCTGGGTAGAATCATCAGGATTGACCTTCCAAAAAAACCCCAGTGTTTCCTGGGTAGTGTAGTTGTCCTGGCCCTGTACTGTAAAAGCCTCAGACACGTGTGTCCTCCCTCCGCACAGGAATTCATTGTCAGTTGTCCTCAGATTCCCAAAATAATGTTTTCAAAAATAAAATAATAGTAGTAGTAGTAATATCAACAACAAAAAGAGAGAGATGAATCGGCATGACAACGAGCGGATAAAGCGTGCAGCTCTGTCGCGTTATTCTACAGAGGCATTTTTCTTCTTTAGTCCTTTGCTAAGACACGGAGATGGGGGAGAGGAGAGGGTCTGACGTCCCCCTCATTCTCACACAGAGAGACACGGAGATGGAGGAGAGGAGAGGGTCTGACGTCCCCCTCATTCTCACACAGAGAGACACGGAGATGGAGGAGAGGAGAGGGTCTGACGTCCCCCCATTCTCACACAGAGAGACACGGAGATGGAGGAGAGGAGAGGGTCTGACGTCCCCCCATTCTCACACAGAGAGACACGGAGATGGCACCGTGTCACCGCTAAGTCTGGTCGTCTGTTGGAGTTCCCTATTGTGTGTGTGTGTGTGTACAGTGTGTGTGTGTGTGTGTGTACAGTGTATGTGTGTGTGTGTACAGTGTGTGTGTGTGTGTGTGTACAGTGTGTGTGTGTGTGTGTGTCCCAGACTTATCCCTTTCTCCATTTTGAGTCCATCACAGCCATGTTAAACTGTCCTATCTGGTCTGTACAGAACATCCCTCTGCGCTCACATCCCTCCAATACAATACATTCCCTTTTTTATTTTACATAGTTTATCCCTCTTTCCTGTAAACGTTCCCTGGTTGATCCTGGCTGGGGCAGAGATCCTGGCTGGAGCAGAGATCCTGGCTGGAGCAGAGATCCTGGCTGGAGCAGAGATCCTGGCTGGAGCAGAGATCCAAGCTGGAGCAAAGATCCTGGCTGGAGCAGAGATCCTGGCTGGAGCAGAGATCCTGGCTGGAGCAGAGATCCAAGCTGGAGCAGAGATCCTGGCTGGAGCAGAGATCCTGGCTGGAGCAGAGATCCTGGCTGGAGCAGAGATCCTGGCTGGAGCAGAGATCCAAGCTGGAGCAGAGATCCTGGCTGGAGCAGAGATCCTGGCTGGAGCAGAGATCCTGGCTGGAGCAGAGATCCTGGCTGGGGCAGAGATCCAAGCTGGAGCAGAGATCCTGGCTGGAGCAGAGATCCAAGCTGGAGCAGAGATCCTGGCTGGGGCAGAGATCCTGGCTGGAGCAGAGATCCAGGCTGGAGCAGAGATCCTGGCTGGAGCAGAGATCCTGGCTGGAGCAGAGATCCTGGCTGGAGCAGAGATCCTGGCTGGCTCCATCGACATCGTCATCATTCCTCCTCTGCGTTCGTTGGGCTGAAGTAAGGGAGTGGTCGATAGTTGGGGTAGTTGGGGTCGGGGATTGGTAGGCAGGTCAGTTGGTAGTTGGATAAGGTGGTAGGTTAGAGGGGTGTGTGATGGGGATCCGGGGGCGGGGGAGGGGCTACTCGATGACCATGCAGCGTGTCAGGTGTTGTGAGTAGTACTTGAAGAGTTCGGCTGTGGCTCCAGGACAGTTGGTCAACTCCAACTCCTCTAGATCCTGAATCTGGATCAAACCAGATAGACCTGTAGTGGTTAGGAGTGGACAACCTGGGGGGGCAGAGAGATAGAGAAAGAGATAGAGAGAGGAGCACGAGAGAGAGAGATAGAGAGAGAGGTGGAGAGAGAGAGGTGGAGAAAGAGATAGAGAGAGAGGTGGAGAGAGGAGCACGAGAGAGAGAGAGAGAGAGAGAGGTGGAGAGAGGAGCACAAGAGAGAGAGAGAGAGAGAGGTGGAGAGAGGAGCACGAGAGAGAGAGAGAGATAGAGAGAGAGGTGGAGAGAGGAGCACGAGAGAGAGAGAGAGAGAGAGAGAGAGAGAGAGAGAGAGAGAGAGAGAGAGAGAGGGGTGGAGAGAGGAGCACGAGAGCGAGAGAGAGAGAGATAGAGAGAGAGGTGGAGAGAGGAGCACGAGAGAGAGAGGGGGAAAATAGGGGTGAGAGAGAGGGAGGAGAAACAGAGAAATGGAGGTAGAGAGAAGAGAGAAAGGAGAAAGAGAGAGATGGGGAGGGACGCAGAGAGAGAAGAAAGATAACAGAAACCCAAGTCAGACTAATACAGTAGATGGTAAAAGTCTAGAGAACAAAAACCCAGTCTGACTTGTGTTTCTAATATAGTTAATAGTTTCCTTCTATCTATTCTATCATTCTATCATTGTATCTATTATATCCATTCTATCCTTG
>NC_143034.1:78061370-78081370 GCF_057628025.1 Oncorhynchus mykiss | reverse complement strand
CAGCGCAGGTAGAGACTCCTCAAAGAAGACATGGTGGACAGGTAACCTAGACCTGTATCTGTAATCCTCACACATCTGGAAAGAGAGAGAGAGAGAGAGGGGGGAGAGAAAGGGGGGAGAGAGAGAGACAGAGAGAGAGGGGGGGGGAGAGAGAGAGAGAGAGAGAGAGAGAGAGAGAGAGAGAGAGACAGAGAGAGAGAGAGAGAGAGAGAGAGAGAGAGAGAGAGAGAGACAGAGAGAGAGAGACAGAGAGAGAGAGAGAGAGAGAGAGAGAGAGAGAGAGAGACAGAGACAGAGAGAGAGAGAGAGAGAGAGAGAGAGAGAGAGAGAGAGAGAGAGAGAGAGAGAGAGAGAGAGTGACCATAATGATACTTTTCATACTATACTGGTTTTCTTTCTGAAATAACTGTACTCAGCAGATCCCAGACCCCCCCACCACACACACTATACTACTACCTGCTATACTCCACACTACTATACTACACCCTATACCCTACTATAATACACACTACTATACTATACTATACTACACATTACACTACACTATACTCCGCTCTCACCTGTCCAGTACCAGCTCCTCTAGTTTGTGGAGGTCACAGGCGATGTACTCCAGGGCCATGTCAGTGATGCGTGGGCACCAGGAGAGGTCCAGGCTCCGCAGCTTCCTCAGGTTCTCTGCTACCAGCTCCACCCCATCATCAGTGATTTTAGAGCAGCCTGACAGGCTCAGAGCCGTGAGGTTGGGCAGGCTGTGGACCATGTTAACCACACCATGGTTGGTGATCTCCCAACACGAGTGGAGACGCAGCGTGTGAGTGGTGTAGCCCTGAGGGGGAGGGAGGGAGGGAGGGAGGGAGGGAGGGAGGGAGGGAGGGAGGGGGGGGAGAGAGAGAGAGAGAGAGACAGGGAGAGAGAGAGAGAGAATGAGGTTTAGGATTATATCTCTGAACTCATCATGAGAGGATCAATGGGGGCCCCTCCGGCCGGTAGGGGAACTGATCTGCAGGCCTACAGAGAGGACGGAGAGAGGGGGAAGGGAAGACGTGTGTGTGTGTGTACCAGTACCTGCGTGCTCTCTATAACAGTGTAGGATTGTAACCTACCTGTTTGGCTGTGAAGTAAGCCATGGCTGTGTCGGTTACGTGGTAGGCCTGCAGGCTGAGCTCTGACAGGTTGGGCAGTAGCTGTGAGATGGCAGCGATGGCGTCGTCCGCTACGTTGATACAGTCGCTGACGCTGAGCGAGGTGAGCCGTGCGTTCAGGCTGGACCACAGACCGGCCTCCGTGAAGTCATTACAACCGGCCAACTCCAGGTGCATCAGACCCTGCATCTGTTCCAGCATCACCTACACACACCAGACAACACACTGAGATTACACAATACACACACACCTATCCAGCATCACCTACACACACACCACAGAGAACACACTGAGATTACACAATACACACACACCTATCCAGCATCACCTACACACACACCACAGAGAACACACTGAGATTACACAATACACACACACCTATCCAGCATCACCTACACACACACCACAGAGAACACACTGAGATTACACAATACACACACCCCTATCCAGCATCACCTACACACACACACCTATCCAGCATCACCTACACACACACCACAGAGAACACACTGAGATTACACAATACACACACACCTATCCAGCATCACCTACACACACACCACAGAGAACACACTGAGATTACACAATACACACACACCTATCCAGCATCACCTACACACACCAGAGAACACACTGAGATTACACAATACACACACACACCTATCCAGCATCACCTACACACACACCAGAGAACACACTGAGATTACACAATACACACACACACCTATCCAGCATCACCTACACACACACCAGAGAACACAAACTGAGATTACACAATACACACACACCTATCCAGCATCACCTACACACACACCAGACAACACACTGAGATTACACAATACACACACACCTATCCAGCATCAACTACACACACCACAGAGAACACACTGATATTACACAATACACACACCCCTATCCAGCATCACCTACACACACACCACACTGAGATTACACAATACACACACACACCTATCCAGCATCACACACACACACACACACACACACACACACACACACACACACACACACACCACAGAGAACACAATGAGATTACACAGTACACACCCCCCTAACCAGCATCACCTACACACACACCACAGAGAACATACTGAGATTACACAATACACACACACACCTATCCAGCATCACCTACACACACACACACACACACAACATATATTACACAATACACACACACCACAGACAACACACTGAGATTACACAATACACACACACCTATCCAGCATCACCTACACACACACACACTACAGAGAACACACACTGAGTTTAAAGAATACACACACACCTATCCAGCATCACCTACACACACACACCACAGACAACACACTGAGATTACACAATACACACACACCTATCCAGCATCACCTACACACACACACCACAGACAACACACTGAGATTACACAATACACACACACCTATCCAGCATCACCTACACACACACACAGAGAACACACACTGAGTTTGCAGAATACACACACCCTTATTCAGCATCACCTACACACACACACCACAGAGAACACACACTGAGTTTAAAGAATACACACACACCTATCCAGCATCACCTACACACACCACAGAGAACACACACTGAGTTTACAGAATACACACACACCTATCCGGCATCACCTATACACACACACACACCACAGAGAACACACACTGAGTTTACAACGATATAACTCTGATACAACTCTGATACAACTCTGATACAACTCTGATACAACTGATATAACTGATATAACTCAGATATAACTGATATAACTGATATAACTGATATAACTGATATAACTGATACAACTCTGATACAACTCTGATACAACTCTGATACAACTCGGATATAACTGATACAACTCGGATACAACTGATATAACTCTGATATAACTGATATAACTCAGATATAACTGATATAACTGATATAACTCAGATATAACTGATATAACTGATATAACTCAGATATAACTGATATAACTGATATAACTCAGATATAACTGATATAACTCTGATATAACTTGGATATAACTGATATAACTGATATAACTCAGATATAACTGATATAACTCAGATATAACTGATATAACTGATATAACTGATATAACTCAGATATAACTGATATAACTCAGATATAACTGATATAACTCGGATATAACTGATATAACTCAGATATAACTGATATAACTGATATAACTGATATAACTCGGATATAACTGATATAACTCAGATATAACTGATATAACTGATATAACTCAGATATAACTGATATAACTGATATAACTCAGATATAAATGATATAACTGATATCACTGATATAACTCCGATATAACTGATATAACTCGGATATAACTGATATAACTCGGATATAACTCAGATATAACTGATATAACTCGGATATAACTCAGATATAACTGATATAACTCGGATATAACTCAGATATAACTGATATAACTCAGATATAACTGTGATACTAAAGTGTATTTGGAAGGTATTCAGACCCCTTGACTTTTTCCACATTTTGTTACGTTACAGCCTTATTCTAATATTGATTAAATTGTTTTTCCCCTCATCAATCTACGCACAATATCCAATAATGACATCACAATACCCCATAATGACATCACAATACCCCATAATGACATCACAATACCCCATAATGACATCACAATATCCAATAATGACGAAGCAAAAACAGGTTTTTAGACATTTTCGCAAATGTATTAAAAATCAGCGCTCTGGAGCAGGTTTTCATCAAGGATCTCTCTGTACTTTGCTCCGTTCATCTTTCCCTCCATCCTGACTAGTCTCCCAGTCCCTGCAGGTAAAAAAACATTTCCACAGCATGATGCTGCCACCACCATGCTTCACTGTAGGGATGGAGCCAGGTCTCCTCTAGACGTGACACTTGGCATTCAGGCCAAAGAGTTCAATCTTGGTTTCATCAGACGAGAGAATCTTGTTTCTCATGGTCTGAGAGTCCTTTAGATGCCTTTTGGCAAACTCCAAGCGGGCTGTCATGTGCCTTTTACAGAGGAGTGGCTTCCATCTGGCCACTCTACCAATCAGGGCTGATTGGTGGAGTGCTGCACAGATGGTTCTCCTATCTCCACAGAGGAAATCTATCAGAGTGACCATCGGGTTCTTGGTTACCTCCCTGACCAAGGCCCTTCTTCCCCGATTGCTCAGTTTGGCCGGGTGGCCAGCCCTAGGAAGAGTCTTGGTGGTTCCAATCTTCTTCCATTTAAGAATGATGGAGGCCATTGTGTTCTTGGGGACCTTCAATGCCGCAGAAATGTTTTGGTACCCTTCCCCAGATCTGTGCCTCGACACAATCCTGTCTCTGAGCTGTACGGACAATTCCTTCTACCACAACATGGCTTGGTTTTTACTCTGACATGCACTGTCAACTCTGGGACTTTATATAGAAAGATGTGTGCCTTTCCAAATCATGACCAATCATCTGAATTTACCACAGGTGGACTCCAATCAAGTTGTAGAAACATCTCAAGGATGATCAATGGAAACAGGATGCACCTGAGCTCAATTTTAAGCCTCATAGCAAAGGGTCTGAATACTTATGTAAATAAGATATTTCTGTTTTTTACTTTTGAATACATTTGCAAAAAATTCTAAAAAGCTTTTTTATTTTATTTAACCTTTATTTAACAAGGCAGGTCAGTTAAGAACAAATTCTTATTTACAGTGACGGCCTAGGAACAGTGGGTTAACTGCTTTGTTCAGGGGCAGAACGACAGATTTTTACCTCGTCAGCTCGGGGACTCGATCTTGCAACCTTTCAGTTACTAGTCCAACGCTCTTACCACTAGGCTACCCTGCCGCCCCATTAGTCATTATGGGCTATTGTGTGTAGATTGATGAGGATTTAGAAAAAAAACAATTTTAGAAATGTGTAAAAAGTCAAGGGGTCTGAATACTTTCTGAAGGCACTGTAACTCTAAGGATTCACTCTGATCAGCAGTAGATGCCAGGTATTGCACGCTAGACATTTAAAGGTAATTTCCAATTGAGCCGACAAAACGCAGCGTTTACTGTGAATGCAGTCTCCGCTAAAGTGGGAACATTACCTTTAAATGGTGCATAGTGGACAAAGTGCAATCGGGGATTGAATCCTAAGCCTAAGTGATTTAAGTCAACTCAATGACTGTTTATCCTCCAACGGTCATATTCAAACTACGGACCAGGAGCCTCATCCGGTACCATACTTCCTGTGACTCTGAACGTCAGCTCATCTCATCAACAACACCACTTCCTGTGACTCTGAACGTCAGCTCATCTCATCAACAACACCACTTCCTGTGACGCTGAACGTCAGCTCATCTCATCAACAACACCACTTCCTGTGACTCTGAACATCAGCTCATCTCATCAACAACACAACTTCCTGTGACTCTGAACGTCAGCTCATCTCATCAACAACACAACTTCCTGTGACTCTGAACGTCAGCTCATCTCATCAACAACACAACTTCCTGTGACTCTGAACGTCAGCTCATCTCATCAACAACACAACTTCCTGTGACTGTGAACGTCAGCTCATCTCATCAACAACACAACCACAACAATGTCCCTGACAATAAGGTGCACAATATACTGTAAGGTCGACATGTTCCCCTTTCGCAAAGACCTCTGCACTATGAACTAACTCAAGAGGCAACCTTCTAAATAACCGGGGCTCCAATACTGAACCTCACAATTGTGTTGAATGTGGCCTGTTAAATCGCACTGTAACTAAATCTTCGGTTTTAACAAAAACTCCAACATAAATCACGCAGCAGATTACAGTGGGGCAAAAAAGTATTTAGTCAGCCACCAATTGTGCAAGTTCTCCCACTTAAAAAGATGAGAGAGGTAATTTTCATCATAGGTACACTTCAACTATGACAGTCCAAATGAGAAAAAAAATCCAGAAAATCACATTGTAGGATTTTTTATGAATTTATTAATGAACAACACCACCACAGTAGTCCATATTCACAACACCACCACAGTAGTCCATACTCACAACACCACCACAGTAGTCCATACTCACAACAACACAGTAGTCCATAGTCACAACAACACCACAGTAGTCCATACTCACAACAACACCACAGTAGTCCATACTCACAACAACACCACAGTAGTCCATACTCACAACACCACAGTAGTCCATACTCACAACAACACAGTAGTCCATACTCACAACAACACAGTAGTCCATACTCACAACACCACCACAGTAGTCCTCACAACAACACCACAGTAGTCCATACTCACAACAACACAGTAGTCCAAATTCACAACAACACAGTAGTCCATACTAACAACAACACCACAGTAATCCATACTAACAACAACACAGTAGTCCATACTCACAACAACACCACAGTAGTCCATATTCACAACACCACCACAGTAGTCCATACTCACAACACCACCACAGTAGTCCATACTCACAACAACACCACAGTAGTCCATACTCACAACAACACCACAGTAGTCCATACTCACAACAACACCACAGTAGTCCATACTCACAACAACACCACAGTAGTCCATACTCACAACAACACCACAGTAGTCCATACTCACAACAACGCCACAGTAGTCCATATTCACAACAACACAGTAGTCCATACTCACAACACCACCACAGTAGTCCATACTCACAACAACACCACAGTAGTCCATACTCACAACAACACAGTAGTCCATATTCACAACAACACAGTAGTCCATACTCACAACACCACGACAGTAGTCCATACTCACAACACCACAGTACTCCATACTCACAACACCACAGTAGTCCATACTAACAGCAACACCACAGTAATCCATACAACAACACAGTAGTCCATACTCACAACACCACAGTAGTCCATACTCACAGCTCCACCACAGTAGTCCATACTCACAACAACACCACAGTAGTCCATACTCACAACAACACCACAGTAGTCCATACTCACAACAACACCACAGTAGTCCATACTCACAACACCACCACAGTAGTCCATACTCACAACACCACCACAGTAGTCCATACTCACAACACCACAGTAGTCCATACTCACAACACCACAGTAGTCCATACTCACAACACCACAGTAGTCCATACTCACAGCTCCACCACAGTAGTCCATACTCACAACAACACCACAGTAGTCCATACTCACAACAACACCACAGTAGTCCATACTCACAACAACACCACAGTAGTCCATACTCACAACACCACCACAGTAGTCCATACTCACAACACCACAGTAGTCCATACTCACAACACCACAGTAGTCCATACTCACAACACCACAGTAGTCCATATTCACAACTCCACCACAGTAGTCCATATTCACAACACCACCACAGTAGTCCATACTCACAACAACACCACAGTAGTCCATATTCACAACTCCACCACAGTAGTCCATACTCACAACAACACCACAGTAGTCCATACTCACAACACCACAGTAGTCCATATTCACAACTCCACCACAGTAGTCCATACTCACAACACCACAACCTTTTCTCCCTCGGTGATGCTGTGTTTACAGAGACGATCAGAAACTCAGCTATGCTATTGTTATTATAATAGACAATGGTTGGATTGCATCTTACAGCACACTGCACTCCTGTGACATCTCACGTTTCACAGAGACTCATGTTCATTCTACTCACTCTATCGATTGTTTACCTGCTGGGGATAAACATTCCACAGATCTAGGACCAGCTCACCAGCCTCAAACACTAACCTTAACCATTAACCATTCTAATAGAATATCTCTCCTCTCTCTGTCCCATGATCATGTGACCAGTGAGCAAGGTCATGTGATGTGACATTCCACATTCCATGTGATCCCCGGTGACCTAGTTGACATGGTGCCCAGCTACAGCGGAATCCAGCTCGCCCGGTGACTGTTACTAGGTTACGCAGCGGTGGGGTGGCAGGCTTTCCTGAGTTCAGGGAGTGCATTGTGTTGATATTGATGCTGAGGATTAACAAAAGTAACACGTTAAATTACTTTAAAGTAACACGGTATATTACTATAAAGTATTGCGTTATATTACTATATAGTATTGCGTTATATTACTATAAAGTAACACGTTATATTACTATAAAGTATTGTGTTATATTACTATATAGTATTGTGTTATATTACTATAAAGTAACACGGTATATTACTATAAAGTATTGCGTTATATTACTATATAGTATTGCGTTATATTACTATAAAGTAACACGTTATATTACTATAAAGTAACACGTTATATTACTATAAAGTATTGTGTTATATTACTATAAAGTAAGGTGTTATATTACTATAAAGTAACATGTTATATTACTATAAAGTAACATGTTATATTACTATAAAGAAACATGTTATATTACTATAAAGTATTGCGTTATATTACTATAAAGTAAGGTGTTATATTACTATAAAGTATTGCGTTATATTACTATAAAGTAAGGTGTTATATTACTATAAAGTATTGCGTTATATTACTATAAAGTAAGGTGTTATATTACTATAAAGTATTGTGTTATATTACTATAAAGTATTGTGTTATATTACTATAAAGTATTATGTTATATTACTATAAAGTATTGTGTTATATTACTATAAAGTATTGTGTTATATTACTATAAAGTATTGTGTTATATTACTATAAAGTATTGTGTTATATTACTATAAAGTATTGTGTTATATTACTATAAAGTATTGTGTTATATTACTATAAAAAAACATGTTATATTACTATATGTAGGACTAATGGAAGCTACATCTACTGTAGGACTAATGGAAGCTCCATCTACTGTAGGACTAATGGAAGCTCCATCTACTGTAGGACTAATGGAAGCTCCATCTACTGTAGGACTAATGGAAGCTACATGTACTGTAGGACTAATGGAAGCTACATCTACTGTAGGACTAATGGAAGCTACATCTACTGTAGGACTAATGGAAGCTACATCTACTGTAGGACTAATGGAATCTACATCTACTGTCGGACTAATGGAAGCCACATCTACTGTAGGACTAATGGAAGCTACATCTACTGTCGGACTAATGGAAGCCACATCTACTGTAGGACTAATGGAAGCTACATCTACTGTAGGACTAATGGAAGCTCCATCTACTGTAGGACTAATGGAAGCTCCATCTACTGTAGGACTAATGGAAGCTCCATCTACTGTAGGACTAATGGAAGCTACATCTACTGTAGGACTAATGGAAGCTCCATCTACTGTAGGACTAATGGAAGCTCCATCTACTGTAGGACTAATGGAAGCTCCATCTACTGTAGGACTAATGGAAGCTACATCTACTGTAGGACTAATGGAAGCTACATCTACTGTAGGACTAATGGAAGCTACATGTACTGTAGGACTAATGGAAGCTACATCTACTGTAGGACTAATGGAAGCTAAATGTACTGTAAGACTAATGGAAGCTACATCTACTGTAGGACTAATGGAAGCTACATCTACTGTAGGACTAATGGAAGCTACATCTACTGTAGGACTAATGGAAGTTACATGTACTGTAGGACTAATGAAAGCTCCATCTACTGTCGGACTAATGGAAGCCACATCTACTGTAGGACTAATGGAAGCTACATCTACTGTAGGACTAATGGAAGCTCCATCTACTGTAGGACTAATGGAAGCTACATCTACTGTAGGACTAATGGAAGCTACATCTACTGTAGGACTAATGGAAGCTACATCTACTGTAGGACTAATGGAAGCTCCATCTACTGTAGGACTAATGGAAGCTACATCTACTGTAGGACTAATGGACGCTACATCTACTGTAGGACTAATGGAAGCTACATGTACTGTAGGACTAATGGAAGCTACATCTACTGTAGGACTAATGGAAGCTACATCTACTGTAGGACTAATGGAAGCTACATCTACTGTAGGACTAATGGAAGCTACATCTACTGTAGGACTAATGGAAGCTACATGTACTGTAGGACTAATGGAAGCTACATCTACTGTAGGACTAATGGAAGCTACATGTACTGTAGGACTAATGGAAGCTACATCTACTGTAGGACTAATGGAAGCTACATGTACTGTAAGACTAATGGAAGCTACATCTACTGTAGGACTAATGGAAGCTACATCTACTGTAGGACTAATGGAAGCTACATCTACTGTAGGACTAATGGAAGCTACATCTACTGTAGGACTAATGGAAGCTCCATGTACTGTAGGACTAATGGAAGCTCCATCTACTGTAGGACTAATGGAAGCTACATCTACTGTAGGACTAATGGGAGCTCCATCTACTGTAGGACTAATGGAAGCTCCATCTACTGTAGGACTAATGGAAGCTACATCTACTGTAGGACTAATGGAAGCTCCATCTACTGTAGGACTAATGGAAGCTACATCTACTGTAGGACTAATGGGAGCTCCATCTACTGTAGGACTAATGGAAGCTCCATCTACTGTAGGACTAATGGAAGCTACATGTACTGTCGGACTAATGGAAGCTCCATCTACTGTAGGACACATTGAGTACACATTGTTGATTCCCGCTGGGGTCATCCATATGAAATAGCATGCACACACTACACGCTTTTTCCCTCAGGGTCTCTCGGACGTTTCACAGTTTTACTGTAGCCCTGAACTAGCTCACCTGATTGAAGCAGTCAAGGGCTTGATGATTAGTTGATGATTCGTTTATGATTAGTTGATGATTAGTTGACCAGTTGAATCAGCTGCTAGCTGTGGAATAGTTTAAATCCATGGACAGGCTTGTCCCCAAGGAGAGGTTGTAGAAAGGCTGTGCTAAATGGCATGTTTGTGTTCACATGACTGTAACTATATAAGAACCCTCCGTGCCCGGCATCCTACCCCCACCTTCCCTACCCTACCACCAGGACCCCCTCAACCCCCTGGGACCTACCGCAGCTTCTCTCCTGGGTCCAGACCTGGAGTCACAGCCCGCTGACAGCCCTCAACCCCCTGGGACCCTTGCCCACCACAGCTTCTCTCCTGGGACCCTTGCCCACCACAGCTTCTCCCCTGGGTCCCTTGCCCACCACAGCTTCTCTCCTGGGTCCCTTGCCCACCGCAGCTTCTCTCCTGGGACCCTTGCCTACCACAGCTTATCTCCTGGGACCCTTGCCCACCACAGCTTCTCTCCTGGGACCCTTGCCCACCACAGCTTCTCTCCTGGGACCCTTGCCCACCACAGCTTCTCTCCTGGGACCCTTGCCCACCACAGCTTCTCTCCTGGGACCCTTGCCCACCACAGCTTCTCTCCTGGGACCCTTGCCTACCACAGCTTCTCTCCTGGGACCCTTGCCCACCACAGCTTCTCTCCTGGGACCCTTGCCTACCGCAGCTTCTCTCCTGGGACCCTTGCCTACCACAGCTTCTCTCCTGGGACCCTTGCCCACCACAGCTTCTCTCCTGGGACCCTTGCCTACCGCAGCTTCTCTCCTGGGACCCTTGCCTACCACAGCTTCTCTCCTGGGTTCAGACCTGGAGTCACAGCCCGCTGACGGCCCTCAACCCCCTGGGACCCTTGCCTACCACAGCTTCTCTCCTGGGACCCTTGCCCAACGCAGCTTCTCTCCTGGGTCCAGACCTGGACCACAGCCCGCTGACAGTAAATACAGTGGGGGGAAACAGTATTTAGTCAGCCACCAATTGTGCAAGTTCTCCCACTTAAAAAGATGAGAGAGGCCTGTAATTTCCATCATGGGTACAGTTCAACTATGACAGACAAAATGAGGGAAAGAAAATCCAGAAAACCACATTGTAGGATTTTTTTAAATGAATTTATTTGTACCTATGATGAAAATTACAGGCCTCTCTCATCTTTTTAAGTGGGAGAACTTGCACAATTGGTGGCTGACTAAATACGTTTTTTTTGCCCCCCACTGTATATATATATATATATGACAATGACTCACCTCCAGGCCTGCGTCTGTAATGGTGGACCTCTTCAGACTGACCGACTTCACCCCCTTCTTGGACAAGGGGTAGTTATCAATGAACTCACAGATGTCCAGGTCTGAAACTCCCACCAGACAGAACGCCTGGAACCCCCTGAGAGCGAAGGCCTGCAGGCTGACAAACTCCTTGTCTCCGCCGGGGAGCAGGGCGTACAGCTCCTTGGCGTGGAGGATGGGCGTGACACCCTCCCAGAACTTAGACTGGTACAGCACTTTCCTCCAGGTCCTACACACCTGGGCCAGGACACACTTCTCAGCCGTGGTGAAATACCACAGCAGCCTGTTGAGCAGCTTCTCATCCAGGGCCAGCTGGCGCTCCAGGGGCGGCAGAAGGGCCAGAGGCAGGGGGAGGGGAAGGTGAGGCTTGGGGAAGGTGAGGGGGACCTGGCGCAGCGGGGGTTTGAGGACCATCAGGGGGCTGTGGTCCAGGTCTGGACCCAGGAGAGAGGGACCCAGGGGGTTGAGGGGGTCCAGGTGGTAGGGTAGGGAAGGCGGGGGTAGGATGCCGGGCACGGAGGAGGATTGGCACAGGCGGTTCTTGGCGGCGGGCGTGCCCTTGGTGATGCTGGCGCTGCCCAAACCGTTGGGCTGAGGGGGGAGCTTGACCATGCCGTTCCTCGGGACACACGGAGACTTGAGCTCGCTGGGGGTCGACATGTTCAACATTGGGAACCTAGGAGGAGGGAGAAAGAATTAATACATGGTAAACATTGGATCAGAGAGAGAGAGAGGGGGGGGGGGGGGTAGTGATCTGGCCCTCATACCATCATTGGCTACCTAATCATCGCCGGCTTCCAATTGGCTCATTCATCTCATTCATCTCCCCTTCCACTATTCACCAGGTTGTTGCTGTGACTGAGAATGTGTTGTCAGTCAACTTACCTGGTTAAATAAAAATATATTTAACACATTGTCTATGGACCTGCCTGTCTGTCACTCAAGGGACTGAGTAGATAAACACCACTGGGCAGTTCTTATGTAGATAGCTGAGCCGCAGACTGACTGTGTTTCCCAAAAACCTGCGTGCTTGATGTTGGAGAGCCTCGCTCTTATGTACAATATAGCCTGCACAGAAACAGACACGATTTCTGGGCAAACAAAGCATTATTTTTCGTTTGAATAATTCACAGAACACTTGGCGACACTCCCTTGGCAGGCTTGCACTGGAAATAGAACAGAGCGGTTGTTTATAGTGGCAGAGGCCTATATCTAAGCAAGCATCCCTACTAGACTAGCCTACAATATTACGTAATGCCGATGGCACAGTAGCACAGCAGTAAGTTACAATAGGACGTGTTTACTCTGAATAAAGATACCAAGGCCATACATAAACAGTTTAAATCGATGGCCGACGCTGAGAGGTGTAACGTTTGCGCCTGATCAACAATCATCGCAGATAAAATAAACTCTATGCATTCTTCATTGTCAAAACCTTCAGATGCAGTCGGCATCATTATTCATATCGACAAAATATACAATTAATAGCATTCCCGTCATCAAATAGTGTCTATGACTGCCGACAGTAACCCAGGCTATAGGCTTCACCATCAGACGTTAGCCTTGGGCTTTTACAAACGGATCGAATATTAAACCCATTTCACATCAGCTTGTGATCGGTCCAATATTCGGTTTGTGCTGCACGCAACACATATCGGTGTAATAGAGCTGAACGGGGAATAAGCGATGCGGCAGCAGAAAAGCTAACCGAAGGAAGGGATGACTATTCTCCCGTCCCTTCTCGTCCTCTCTCTCTCTCTCTCCCTCCCTCCCGCTCTCTCGCACCGCTAAACAAAAAAAAATACCATTGCAGTGCTCCGGCCAGCATGAATCTGCATTGTACTGCTCTTACCTTTAAACTGAACCCCGTCACCTCCCCCGGTTGACCCGAAGCCTCGCAAGTCTTTCACCAAACGGAGCTCTATTTTATCGCCCGCATCACCATACTACCAGCAGCATCCACAGGGAATGGCGGAGAGCGGGGGATGTTATTGAATTGTTGTAGCTACGACGCGATGCGAATCGTTTGAAAGGTGCATCATTTTGTATCGGAAGCGACGAGGACAGAATAAGAGGGAATATGCGTGAAATCGGGACGATGTGTTGTCCGGTGTTGTTTGTTTCATCGGCGCATCATTCCACGGTGTCAGCGGATATAACTATGTGGTGCGTTCGAATCAGTGTCGGGGAGAGAGAGAGAGAGAACGAGAACCCTGTAAATAGAAACCAACATGACATCGCCTGGCTCACTGACATCAGCGGAACTCAACAGAGGAGGAGAGGAAGAGAGGAGGCTGAGGCGGTACTCTCTCTCTCTCTCTCTCTTTCGTTCTCTCTCTCTCAATTCAATTTCAGTTCAACATGTTTCCCATGCTTTATTGGCAACATGTGTTTACATTGCCTGAGCAATTGAATTGAACAAAAATGAGAAAAATAGAAAAAAAAAAGAAATTAACAGTAAACATTTCACTCCAAAATGTTCGAAAAAGATCAAGACATTTCAAGTGTTATATATTATCAGTAATGTTTTAGCAATGTGCAAATAGTTATAGTACGAATAGTAGGGGAAGATAAATAAACAGATTCATATTGGTGGTATTTACTCTCTCTCTCTCTCTCCTCTCTCTCTCTGTCTCTCTCCCTCTCTCTCTCTCTCTCTCTTTCTCTCTCTCTCCCCATCTCTCTTTCTCTCTCTCTCTGTCTCTCTCTGTCTCTCTCCCTCTCTCTGTCTCTCTGTCTCTGTCTCTCTGTCTCTCTCCCTCTCTCTCCCCCTCTCCCCCCCCCCCCCATCTGTCTCTCTCCCCACCTCTCTTTCTCTCGCTCAAAGGAGCCCGGGGTGCACCAAACACCCCAACAACAAATCATTAATTCACCCCCACTGAACGACTCATTACCCTAACCTATACTGCACTGAACGACTCATTACCCTAACCTATACTGCACTGAATGACTCATAACCCTAACCTATACTGCACTGAACGACTCATAACCCTAACCTATACTGCACTGAACGACTCATAACCCTAACCTATACTGCACTGAACGACTCATAACCCTAACCTATCCAGAACGACTCATAACCCTAACCTATACTGCACTGAACGACTCATAACCCTAACCTACACTGCACTGAACGACTCATTACCCTAACCTATACTGCACTGAACAACTCATAACTCTAACCTATATTGCACTGAACGACTCATGACCCTAACCTATACTGCACTGAATGACTCATAACCCTAACCTATCCTGAACGACTCATAACCCTAACCTATACTGCACTGAACGACTCATAACCCTAACCTACACTGCACTGAACGACTCATAACCCTAACCTATTCTGCACTGAACAACTCATAACCCTAACCTATATTGCACTGAACGACTCATGACCCTAACCTATACTGCACTGAATGACTCATAACCCTAACCTATCCTGAACGACTCATAACCCTAACCTATACTGCACTGAACGACTCATAACCCCAACCTATACTGCACTGAACGACTCATTACCCTAACCTATACTGAACGACTCATAACCCTAACCTACACTGCACTGAACGACTCATTACCCTAACCTATACTGAACGACTCATGACCCTAACCTACACTGCACTGAACGACTCATTACCCTAACCTATACTGCACTGAACGACTCATTACCCTAACCTATACTGAACGACTCATAACCCTAACCTATACTGCACTGAATTACTCATTACCCTAACCTATACTGAACGACTCATGACCCTAACCTACACTGCACTGAACGACTCATTACCCTAACCTATACTGAACGACTCATAACCCTAACCTATACTGCACTGAATGACTCATAACCCTAACCTATACTGCACTGAACGACTCATTACCCTAACCTATACTGCACTGAACGACTCATAACCCTAACCTATACTGCACTGAACGACTCATAACCCTAACCTATACTGCACTGAACGACTCATTACCCTAACCTATACTGCACTGAACGACTCATAACCCTAACCTACACTGCACTGAACGACTCATAACCCTAACCTATACTGCACTGAACGACTCATCACCCTAACCTATACTGCACTGAACGACTCATTACCCTAACCTATACTGCACTGAACGACTCATAACCCTAACCTATACTGCACTGAACGACTCATTATCCTAACCTATACTGCACTGAATGACTCATAACCCTAACCTATACTGCACTGAACGACTCATTACCCTAACCTATACTGCACTGAACGACTCAAAACCCTAACCTATACTGCACTGAACGACTCATAACCCTAACCTATACTGCACTGAACGACTCATTACCCTAACCTACACTGCACTGAACGACTCATTACCCTAACCTATACTGCACTGAATGACTCATCACCCTAACCGATACTGCACTGAACGACTCATTACCCTAACCTATACTGCACTGAACGACTCATAACCCTAACCTATACTGCACTGAACGACTCATAACCCTAACCTATACTGCACTGAATGACTCATAACCCTAACCTATACTGCACTGAACGACTCATAACCCTAACCTATACTGCACTGAACGACTCATAACCCTAACCTATACTGCACTGAATGACTCATAACCCTAACCTATACTGCACTGAACGACTCATAACCCTAACCTACACTGCACTGAACGACTCATAACCCTAACCTATACTGCACTGAACGACTCATTACCCTAACCTATACTGCACTGAACGACTCATAACCCTAACCTACACTGCACTGAACGACTCATAACCCTAACCTATACTGCACTGAACGACTCATTACCCTAACCTATACTGCACTGAACGACTCATAACCCTAACCTACACTGCACTGAACGACTCATAACCCTAACCTATACTGCACTGAACGACTCATTACCCTAACCTATACTGCACTGAACGACTCATAACCCTAACCTATACTGCACTGAACGACTCATAACCCTAACCTATACTGCACTGAACGACTCATTACCCTAACCTGCACTGCACTGAACGACTCATAACCCTAACCTATACTGCACTGAACGACTCATAACCCTAACCAATCCTGAACGACTCATAACCCTAACCTACACTGCACTGAACGACTCATAACCATAACCTATACTGAACGACTCATAACCCTAACCTATACTGCACTGAACGACTCATAACCCTAACCTACACTGCACTGAACGACTCATTACCCTAACCTACACTGCACTGAACGACTCATTACCCTAACCTATACTGCACTGAATGACTCATCACCCTAACCTATACTGCACTGAACGACTCATAACCCTAACCTATACTGCACTGAACGACTCATAACCCTAACCTATACTGCACTGAACGACTCATAACCCTAACCTATACTGAACGACTAATAACCCTAACCTATACTGCACTGTGGTCTAACATGAAGAGACATCCGTCCAACTGTACACAAGGTCCAACAGAAATGTGACTTTACTTTAGCCTACCATTTCCTCTGAAAGACACATACACATAGGCCTACAGCCTACTAATAATGATTGCCATTGCCTCTATTTGACTGTCTGGCAAAAATAAGCCTATATATTCTGTTAAAAGCCTGCCTGCCAGTCTAGCTGCCTGTCTGGCCTGTACATGTAGGCACTCAGCCAAATACAGTATGATTTTCATTGGCATTGCTACGGAATGGCCTGCAACATGTATCACACCGCAATAACTAACTACATGTTTACCAGCAAGGGAAGTGAATGATTTGGATCCACAGAGTAGATCTATTACTGACTATCAACTCATAGCACATCTCAAACACAGAGTAGATCTATTACTGAGTATCAACTCATAACACATCTCAAACACAGAGTAGATCTATTACTGAGTATCAACTCATAACACAGAGTAGATCTATTACTGAGTATCAACTCATAACCCATCTCATAACACAGAGTAGATATATTACTGAGTTTCAACTCATAACACATCTCAAACACAGAGTAGATCTATTACTGAGTTTCAACTCATAACACATCTCATAACACAGAGTAGATATATTACTGAGTATCAACTCATAACACAGAGTAGATCTATTACTGACTATCAACTCATAGCACATCTCAAAACACAGAGTAGTCTATTACTGAGTATCAACTCATAACACATCCCGAACACAGAGTAGATCTATTACTGAGCATCATCTCATAACACAGAGTAGATCTATTACTGAGTATCAACTCATAACACAGAGTAGATCTATTACTGAGTATCAACTCATAACACAGAGTAGATCTATTACTGATTATCAACTCATAACACAGAGTAGATCTATTACTGAGTATCAACTCATAACACATCCCGAACACAGAGTAGATCTATTACTGAGTATCAACTCATAACACATCTCAAAACACAGAGTAGTCTATTACTGAGTATCAACTCATAACACATCTCAAAACAGAGTAGATATATTACTGAGTATCAACTCATAACACGGAGTAGATATATTACTGAGTATCAACTCATAACACAGAGTAGATCTATTACTGAGTATCAACTCATAACCCATCTCATAACACAGAGTAGATATATTACTGAGTATCAACTCATAACACAGAGTAGATCTATTACTGAGTATCAACTCATAACCCATCTCATAACACAGAGTAGATATATTACTGATTATCAACTCATAACACATCTCAAAACACAGAGTAGATCTATTACTGAGTATCAACTCATAACCCATCTCAAACACAGAGTAGATCTATTACTGAGTATCAACTCATAACACAGAGTAGATCTATTACTGACTATCAACTCATAACACATCTCAAAACACAGAGTAGATCTATTACTGAGTATCAACTCATAACACAGAGTAGATCTATTACTGACTATCAACTCATAACACATCTCAAAACACAGAGTAGTTCTATTACTGAGTATCAACTCATAACACAGAGTCGATCTATTACTGACTATCAACTCATAACACATCTCAAAACACAGAGTAGATCTATTACTGAGTATCAACTCATAACCCATCTCAAACACAGAGTAGATCTATTACTGAGTATCAACTCATAACACATCTCAAAACACAGAGTAGATCCATTACTGAGTATCAAGTCATAACACAGAGAATATCTATTACTGAGCATCAACTCATAACACAGAGTAGATATATTACTGAGCATCAACTCATAACACATCTCAAAACACAGAGTAGATCTATTACTGAGTATCAACTCATAACACATCTCAAAAAACAGAGTAGATCTATTACTGAGTATCAACTCATAACACAGAGTAGATCTATTACTGACTAACAACTCATAACACATCTCAAAACACAGAGTAGATCTATTACTGAGTATCAACTCATAACACATCTCAAACACAGAGTAGATATATTACCGAGTATCAACTCATAACACATCTCAAAACACAGAGTAGATCTATTACTGAGTATCAACTCATAACACAGAGTATATATATTACTGAGCATCAACTCATAACACATCTCGAACACAGAGTAGATCTATTACTGAGTATCAACTCATAACACATCTCAAAACACAGAGTAGATCTATTACTGAGTATCAACTCATAACACAGAGTAGATCTATTACTGAGTATCAACTCATAACACATCTCAAAACACAGAGTAGATCTATTACTGAGTATCAACTCATAACACAGAGTAGATCTATTACTGAGTATCAACTCATAACACATCTCAAAACACAGAGTAGATCTATTACTGAGTATCAACTCATAACACAGAGTATATATATTACTGAGCATCAACTCATAACACATCTCGAACACAGAGTAGATCTATTACTGAGTATCAACTCATAACA
>NC_143034.1:78026370-78056370 GCF_057628025.1 Oncorhynchus mykiss | reverse complement strand
CACACACACACACACACACACACACACACACACACACACACACACACACACACACACACACACACACACACACACACACACACACACACAGCCCAGTCAGCCAGAGAACCCAAAGGCTGGAGAGAGAGAGCGAGAGCGGGCTACACACAGGCTACAGAAAAGAGAAGGCTGAGGGAGAAAGGAAGAAGAACTAGGAATGAGTGTAGATGTGATATCTAGGCCCTATCAGCTCATCTCACTGCACAAGACATGCTAGTTCCAGTCATGATGTCATTTTCTGCACCCTATTCCCTATATAGTGCACTACTTTAGACCAGAGTCCTATGGATCCTATTCCCTATATAGTGCACTACTTTAGACCAGAGACCTATGGATCCTATTCCCTATATAGTGCACTACTTTAGACCAGTCCTATGGATCCTATTCCCTATATAGTGCACTACTTTAGACCAGAGTCCTATGGATCCTATTCCCTATATAGTGCACTACTTTAGACCAGAGTCCTATGGATCCTATTCCCTATGTAGTGCACTACTTTAGACCAGAGCCCTATGGATCATATTCCCTATATAGTGCACTACTTTAGACCAGAGCCCAATGGGTCCTATTCCCTATATAGTGCACTACTTTAGACCAGAGTCCTATGGATCCTATTCCCTA
Source organism: Oncorhynchus mykiss (assembly GCF_057628025.1). Classification (NCBI taxonomy): domain Eukaryota; kingdom Metazoa; phylum Chordata; class Actinopteri; order Salmoniformes; family Salmonidae; genus Oncorhynchus; species Oncorhynchus mykiss. The sequence continues at coordinate 78,055,710 of NC_143034.1, read as the reverse complement.
TATAGTGCACTACTTTAGACCAGAGTCCTATGGATCCTATTCCCTATATAGTGCACTACTTTAGACCAGAGCCCAATGGGTCCTATTCCCTATATAGTGCACTACTTTAGACCAGAGTCCTATGGATCCTATTCCCTATATAGTGCACTACTTTAGACCAGAGCCCAATGGGTCTCAGTCCCTCCTACAGGTCACTGATTATTCGACCAACTGACCGATCGATAGAGCGAATGATCGATAGATAAATATACTGAACAAAAAACATAAACGCAACATGCAACAATTGAGAATATTTTACTGAGTTACAATTCACAGGAAATCAGTCAGTTGAAATAAATGCATTAGGGCCACATTTATAGATGTTACATGACTTTGGAAGGGGAGCAGCCATGGTTGGGCCTGGGAGGGCAAAGGCCCACCCAGTTGGGAGCCAGGCAAGCACAATGGGGATCCAGGCTAATCAGAAGGAGTTTTTCCCCACAAAAAAAGGGCTTTATTACAGACAGAAATACTCCTCATCACCCCGCCTCAACTCCCTTCAGACAATCCCCGCAGGAGAAGAAGACGGACGGGTTGGCATGTTATACGAGACCGGTTGGACGTACTGACAAATTCTCTAAAAACAAAAGTTGGAGGTGGCTTATGGTAGAGAAATTAACATTGAATTCTCTGGCATCAACTCTGGTGGGCATTACTGCAGTCCTGATGACAATTACACACTCCCTCAAAACTTCTGTGGGACAAAACTGAACCTTTTAGAGTGGACTTTTGTGGTGCCCAGCACAAAGTGCACCTGTGTAATGATGATCATGCTGTTTAATCAGCTTCTTGATATGCCACCCCTGTCAGGTAGATGGATTATCTTGGCAAAGAAGAAATACTCACTAACAGGCATGTAAATACATTTGTGCACAACATTTGATAGAAATGTGCGTATGGAACATTTCTGGGATCTTTTATTTCAGCTCATGAAACATGACACTTTACATGTTGTGTTTATATGTTTTTGTTCAGGAGAGAGAGAGAGAGAGAGAGAGAGAGAGAGATTGATTGATGGAGATAAGAGGGATAGATGGAGAGATGGACTGAGAGAATGGGGTAGAGAGAATGAGGGAGAGTGGAGGAGGGGGAGAAAGAGAGTGAGAAGATGAGAGAGAAAGAGAAAGAGAGTGGGAGGATGAGAGAGAGAAAAAGAGTGGGAGGATGAGAGAGAGAAAGAGGGCCTTTCTCAGTTTCAGCACCAAGGAGAGCAGCACAGCTTTACAGCAGTTATAGTCAAAGCTATGGCTAGTGCTACTGTCATCAAGTTCCCTGGACACACAGTACTGAACCAAACTACAACACTTCACAGCAGTGAGAGAGAGAGAAAGAGAGGGGGGGAGAAAGAGGAGAGGGGGGGAGAAAGAGGAGAGAGAGGGAGAAAGAGGAGAGAGAGAGGGAGAAAGAGAGAGAGAGAGAGAGAGAGAAAGAGAGAGAGGGGGAGAAAGAGGAGAGAGAGAGGGAGAAAGAGGAGAGAGAGAGAGAGAGGGAGAGGGAGAAAGAGGAGAGAGAGAGGGAGAAAGAGGAGAGAGAGAGAGAGAGAGGGAGAAAGAGGAGAGAGAGGGAGAAAGAGGAGAGAGCGAAAGGAGAAAGAGAGAGAGAGAGGAGAGAGAAAGAGAGAGAGAAAGGGAGAGAGAGGGGGGAGAAAGAGGAGAGAGAGAAAGAGAAAGAGGAGAGAGAGAGGGAGAAAGAGGAGAGAGAAAGGGAGAAGGAGGAGCGAGAGAGGGAAAAAGAGGAGAGAGAGGGGGAGAAAGAGGAGAGAGAGGGGGAGAAAGAGGAGAGAGAGAGGGAGAAAGAGGAGAGACAAACAGAGAGGGCACAATAATCAGTGCCACCCTGTGAGAGCTTTATATCCTGGAACCAAGGGACAGAGGGATGGAGGATCTCTAGTAGACTGCAGTGTTTATGAATCCTGGTCTTGGGGTCACAAAGGGGCCAACACTAGACTAGTTTCATCCTGGGGTCCCAAAGGGGCCAACACTAGACTAGTTTCATCCTGGGGTCCCAAAGGGGCCAACACTAGACTAGTTTCATCCTGGTTCTGGGGACGCAAAGGGGCCAACACTAGACTAGTTCCATCCTGGTTCTGGGGACCCAAAGGGACCAACACTAGACTAGTTTCATCCTGGGGTCCCAAAGGGGCCAACACTAGACTAGTTTCATCCTGGGGTCCCAAAGGGACCAACACTAGACTAGTTTCATTCTAGGGACCCAAATGGGCCAACACTAGACTAGATTCATCCTGGGGTCCCAAAGGGGCCAACACTAGACTAGTTTCATCCTGGGGTCCCAAAGGGGCCAACACTAGACTAGTTTCATCCTGGGGTCCCAAAGGGGCCAACACTAGACTAGTTTCATCCTGGGGTCCCAAAGGGGCCAACACTAGACTAGATTCATCCTGGGGTCCCAAAGGGGCCAACACTAGACTAGTTTCATCCTGGGGTCCCAAAGGGGCCAACACTAGACTAGTTTCATCCTGGGATCCCAAAGGGGCCAACACTAGACTAGTTTCATCCTGGTTCTGGGGACCCAAAGGGGCCAACACTAGACTAGTTTCATCCTGCGGTCCCAAAGGGGCCAACACTAGACTAGTTTCATCCTGGTTCTGGGGACCCAAAGGGACCAACACTAGACTAGTTCCATCCTGGTTCTGGGGACCCAAAGGGACCAACACTAGACTAGTTTCATCCTGGGGTCCCAAATGGGCCAACACTAGACTAGTTTCATCCTGGGTTCCCAAAGGGGCCAACACTAGACTAGTTTCATCCTGGGGTCCCAAAGGGGCCAACACTAGACTAGTTCCATCCTGGGGTCCCAAAGGGGCCAACACTAGACTAGTTCCATCCTGGGGTCCCAAAGGGGCCAACACTAGACTAGTTCCATCCTGGGGTCCCAAAGGGGCCACCACTAGACTAGTTCCATCCTGGGGTCCCAAAGGGGCCAACACTAGACTAGTTTCCCTTCCTGCCATTCTGTACCTTACTGACTCTGCCCTGGATTACCCAACCTCTGTTTGTTAATAAACATCTGTGATTCCAACTGTCTGCATCTTATCCTGAGTTCTGATAGGTGTGTGAGAGAGAAAAGAGAGAGAGAAAAGAGAGAAAAAAAGAGAGAGAGAGAGAAGATAAAAGAGAAAAGAGAAAGAGAGAGAGAGAGAGAGAGAGTGAGGGAGAAAGAGGAGAAAGGGAGAAGGAGGAGCGAGAGAGGGAAAGAGAGAGGGGGCTGTAATGGTTCGCGGTGCCTCTTGCCACTGCCATATGTGCCAGGTTAACTCAGCAGTGGGGGTTAGGGGAGAGAAAGGAACGGTGGAGAGAGGGATGGAGGGAGGGGATGAGAGAAGGAGAGAGAGGTTCCTCAGAGTGGATGGTCTTGGCAGTTAGTGTCTGAGAGGATTTGATCTTTCAAAGCATTTCTCTGTCCACTTTCCCTCTACCAGTGCAGATGGAGAAAAGGATGGAGCGAATGGAGGGGAGGGAGGGTGAGGTGTAGGGATGGAGGGGTGGGAGGGAGGGTGAGGTGTAGGGATGGAGGGGAGGGAGGGAGGGTGAGGTGTAGGGATGGAGGGGAGGGAGAGAGTAGTCTGCCTTATCTTTGTTAGACCAGCTGGTGACCTGAAACGCAGGACAATGCTGTTCAATCAAAACCTGAAACCAGACGTTTCTGGAGTAAGCCAAGACAGGGTTCTTCTAATCCCAAGGAGAAAGATTGGAACGATGTGTACAGCGCTGACGAGAAGACAAGAACACAGCTTCATTTCAAATCCATTCAAACCTGCTTCTTTGCAACAGGACAAACATGTTTATTTGTTTTTCTCTCTCTCAGGGGCGGTCAAGCAAGGGAGGGGGGGGGGGGGGGGAGAGGAAAGAGATCAGAGTTGTGAAATACAGAGAGAGAGGATGAGAGAAGGAGAGAGATCAGACTTGTGAAATACAGAGAGAAGGAGAGAGAAGGAGAGAGATAAGAGAGATAATATTTTATCTTGTGTCCTTTAACCATTTGTACATTGTTAAAACACTGTATATATATATAATATGACATTTGTAATGTCTTTACTGTTTTGAAACCTCTGTATGTGTAATGTTTACTGTTAATTTTTGTTGTTTTTCACTTTATATTTTCACTTTGTATGTTGTCTACCTCACTTGCTTTGGCAATGTTAACACATGTTTCCCATGCCAATAAAGCCCTTGAATTGATAAGAGTTGTGAAATACAGATAGAGGATGAGAGGAGAGAGATCAGAGTTGTGACGTACAGAGAGAGAGAGGATAAGAGAAGGAGAGAGAAGGAGAGATTAGAGTTGTGAAATACATTTCTCCCCATCTCTCTCCACCCCCTCTCCATCTCTCTCCACCCCCTCTCCATCTCTCTCCACCCCCTCTCCATCTCTCTCCACCCCCTCTCCATCTCTCTCCACCCTTCTCCATGCTCTACTTCTCTCTCCCACCCTCTCTCTCCATTTCTCCACATCTCTCTCCACCCTCTCTCCATTTCTCTCCACCCCTCTCCATCTCTCTCCACCCCCTCTCCATCTCTCCCACCCCCTCTCCTTCTCTCTCCACCCCATCTCCATTTCTCCCCATCTCTCTCCACCCCCTCTCCATTTCTCCCCATCTCTCTCCACCCCCTCTCCATCTCTCTCCACCCCCTCTCCATTTCTCCCCATCTCTCTCCACCCCCTCTCCATCTCTCTCACCCCCTCTCCATTTCCCCATCTCTCTCCACCCCCTCTCCATCTCTCTCCACCCCCTCTCCATCTCTCTCCACCCCCTCTCCATCTCTCTCCACCCCCTCTCCATCTCTCTCCACCCCCTCTTCATCTCTCTCCACCCCCTCTCCATTTCTCCCCATCTCTCTCCACCCCCTCTCCATCTCTCTCCACCCCCTCTCCATCTCTCTCACCCCCACTCCATCTCTCTCCATCTCTCTCCACCCCCTCTGAATTTCTCCCCATCCTCTCTCCATCTCTCTCCACCCCCTCTCCATCTCTCTCCATCTCTCTCCACCCCCTCTCCATCTCTCTCATTCTCCCCATCTCTCTCCACCCCTCTCCATCTCTCTCCACCCCTCTCCATCTCTCTCCACCCCCTCTCCATCTCTCCCACCCTCTCCATGTCTCTACTTCTCTCTCCACCCTCTCTCCATTTCTCCACATCTCTCTCCACCTCTCTCCATTCTCTCCACCCCCTCTCCCATCTCTCTCCACCCCCTTCTCCATCTCTATCCACCCCTCTCCTTCTCTCTCCACACCCCTCTCCATTTCTCCCCATCTCTCTCCACCCCCTCTCCATTCTCCCCATCTCTCCTCCACCCCTCTCCATCTCTCTCCACCCCTCTCCATTTCTCCCCATCTCTCTCCACCCCCTCTCCATCTTCTCCACCCCCTCTCCCATCTCTCTCCACCCCTCTCCATCTCTCTCCACCCACTCTTCATCTCTCTCCACCCCTCTCCATTTCTCCCCATCCTCTCCACCCCCTCTCCATCTCTCTCCACCCCCTCTCCATCCTCTCCAACCCCCTCTCCATCTCTCTCCATCTCTCTCCACCCCTCTGAATTTCTCCCCATCTCTCCTCACCTCCCATCTCTTCTCCACCCCCTCTCTCCATCTCTCTCCATCTCTCTCCACCCCCTCTTCCATCTTCTCATTTCTCTCCTTCTCCCCTCTCCTCCACCCCCTCCTCCTTCTCTCTCCACCCCCTCTCCATCTCTCTCCACCCCCTCTCCTTTCTCTCCATCTCTCTCCATCTCCTCTCCATCTCTCTCCATCTCTCTCACCCCCTCTCATCTCTCTCCACCCCCTCTCCATCTCTCTCCATCTCCTCTCCTTTCTCCCATCTCTCTCCACACCCTCTCCATCCTCCTTCTCTCCTCCACCACCCTCTCCATCTCTTTCCATCTCTCTCCACCCCCTCTCCATCTCTCTCCACCCCCCTCTCCATCTCCTCTCCATTTCTCCCCATCTCTCTCCACCCCTCTCATCTCCTTCTCTCTCTCCACCCCTCTCATCTCTCTCCACCCCCTCTCCATCTCTCTCCTCTCCTCTCCATTTCTCTCCTCATCTCTCTCCATCTCTTCCACTCCCTCTCCATCTCTCTCCACCCCCTCTCCATCTCTCTCCACCCCCTCTCCATCTCTCTCCACCCCCTCTCCATTTCTCTCCATCTCTCTCTATCTCTCTCCATCTCTCCACTCCCTCCTCCATCTCTCTCCACCCCTCTCCATTTCTCCCCATCGCACTCCTCCCCCTTCCATCTCTCTCCACCCCCTCCTCCATCTCTCCAACCCTCAAGTTCGCCCCATGCGCCTTCTCTCTCTCTCTCCACCCCCTCTCGTTCTCTCTCTCCACCCCCTCTCCATCTCTCTCCACTCCCTCTCCATCTCTCTCCACCCCCTCTCCATTTCTCTCCATCTCTCTCCATCTCCTCTCCATCTCTCTCCACCCCCTCTCCATCTCTCTCCATCTCTCTCCACCCCCTCTCCATCTCTCTCCACCCCCTCTCCATCTCTCTCCTTCTCTCTCCACCCCCTCTCCATCTCTCTCCACCCCCTCTCCATCTCTCTCCAACCCCCTCCATCTCTCTCCACCCCCTCTCCATCTCTCTCCACCCCCTCTCCATCTCTCTCCACCCCCTCTCCATCTCTCTCCACCCCCTCTCCATCTCTCTCCAACCCCCCTCCATCTCTCTCCACCCCCTCTCCATCTCTCCACCCACTCTCCATCTCTCTCCATCTCTCTCCACCCCCTCTCCATCTCTCTCCACCCCCTCTCCATTTCTCCCCATCTCTCTCCACCCCCTCTCCATCTCTCCACCCACTCTCCATTTCTCCCCATCTCTCTCCACCCCCCCCCTCCATCTCCTCTCCATTTCTCCCCATCTCTCTCCACCCCCCCCCTCCATCTCTCTCCACCCCCTCTCCATCTCTCTCCACCCCCTCTCCATCTCTCTCCACCCCCTCTCCATCTCTCTCCACCCCCTCTCCATCTCTCTCCACCCCCTCTCCATCTCTCTCCAACCCCCCTCCATCTCTCTCCACCCCCTCTCCATCTCTCCACCCACTCTCCATCTCTCTCCATCTCTCTCCACCCCCTCTCCATCTCTCTCCACCCCCTCTCCATTTCTCCCCATCTCTCTCCACCCCCTCTCCATCTCTCCACCCACTCTCCATTTCTCCCCATCTCTCTCCACCCCCCCCCTCCATCTCCTCTCCATTTCTCCCCATCTCTCTCCCCCCCCCCTCCATCTCTCTCCACCCCCTCTCCATCTCTCTCCACCCCCTCTCCATCTCTCTCCACCCCCTCTCCATCTCTCTCCACCCCCTCTCCATCTCTCTCCACCCACTCTCCATCTCTCTCCACTCAAATTGCTTTCCTGGCATGATGTCACAATGTACCTATTGCCAAAGCTTTCTCTGGAAATTAAGTGATTCCTTTACAATATTAACCCTCAAGCTACAGACATATTACACCTCAAGCTACAGACATATTACACCTCAAGCTACAGACATATCAACCCTCAAGCTACAGACATAGTAACCCTCAAGCTACAGACATATTAAACCTCAAGCTACAGACATATTAAACCTCAAGCTACAGACATATCAACCCTCAAGCTACAGACATATTAAACCTCAAGCTACAGACATATCAACCCTCAAGCTACAGACATATTAAACCTCAAGCTACAGACATATCAACCCTCAAGCTACAGACATAGTAACCCTCAAGCTACAGACATATTAACCCTCAAGCTACAGACATAGTAACCCTCAAGCTACAGACATAGTAACCCTCAAGCTACAGACATATTAAACCTCAAGCTACAGACATAGTAACCCTCAAGCTACAGACATAGTAACCCTCAAGCTACAGACATATTAAACCTCAAGCTACAGACATAGTAACCCTCAAGCTACAGACATATTACACCTCAAGCTACAGACATATTAAACCCTCAAGCTACAGACATATTAACACTCAAGCTACAGACATATTAAACCTCAAGCTACAGACATATTAAACCTCAAGCTACAGACATATTAAACCTCAAGCTACAGACATATTAACCCTCAAGCTACAGACATAGTAACCCTCAAGCTACAGACATAGTAACCCTCAAGCTACAGACATATTAAACCTCAAGCTACAGACATAGTAACCCTCAAGCTACAGACATAGTAACCCTCAAGCTACAGACATATTAAACCTCAAGCTACAGACATAGTAACCCTCAAGCTACAGACATATTACACCTCAAGCTACAGACATATTAAACCCTCAAGCTACAGACATATTGAACACTCAAGCTACAGACATATTAAACCTCAAGCTACAGACATATTAAACCTCAAGCTACAGACATATTAAACATCAAGCTACAGACATATTACACCTCAAGCTACAGACATATTAAACCTCAAGCTACAGACATATTAACCCTCAAGCTACAGACATAGTAACCCTCAAGCTACAGACATAGTAACCCTCAAGCTACAGACATATTAAACCCTCAAGCTACAGACATATTAACCCTCAAGCTACAGACATTATAACCTCAAGCTACAGACATATTAAACCTCAAGCTACAGACATATTAAACCTCAAGCTACAGACATATTAACCCTCAAGCTACAGACATATTAAACCTCAAGCTACAGACATAGTAACCCTCAAGCTACAGACATATTAAACCCTCAAGCTACAGACATATCAACCCTCAAGCTACAGACATATTAAACCTCAAGCTACAGACATATTAAACCCTCAAGCTACAGACATATTAAACCCTCAAGCTACAGACATATTAAACCTCAAGCTACAGACATATTAAACCCTCAAGCTACAGACATATTAACCCTCAAGCTACAGACATATTAACCCTCAAGCTACAGACATAGTAACCCTCAAGCTACAGACATATTAAACCTCAAGCTACAGACATATTAAACCTCAAGCTACAGACATATTAACCCTCAAGCTACAGACATATTAAACCTCAAGCTACAGACATATTAACCCTCAAGCTACAGACATATTAAACCCTCAAGCTACAGACATATTAAACCTCAAGCTACAGACATATTAAACCTCAAGCTACAGACATATTAAACCTCAAGCTACAGACATATTACACCTCAAGCTACAGACATATTAAACCTCAAGCTACAGACATATTAACCCTCAAGCTACAGACATAGTAACCCTCAAGCTACAGACATAGTAACCCTCAAGCTACAGACATATTAAACCCTCAAGCTACAGACATATTAAACCTCAAGCTACAGACATATTACACCTCAAGCTACAGACATATTAAACCTCAAGCTACAGACATATTAACCCTCAAGCTACAGACATATTAACCCTCAAGCTACAGACATATTAAACCTCAAGCTACAGACATATTAAACCCTCAAGCTACAGACATATTAACCCTCAAGCTACAGACATATTAAACCTCAAGCTACAGACATATTAAACCTCAAGCTACAGACATATTAAACCTCAAGCTACAGACATATTAAACCCTCAAGCTACAGACATATTAACCCTCAAGCTACAGACATATTAAACCCTCAAGCTACAGACATATTAACCCTCAAGCTACAGACATAGTAACCCTCAAGCTACAGACATATTAAACCTCAAGCTACAGACATATTAAACCTCAAGCTACAGACATATTAACCCTCAAGCTACAGACATAGTAACCCTCAAGCTACAGACATATTAAACCTCAAGCTACAGACATAGTAAACCTCAAGCTACAGACATATTAAACCCTCAAGCTACAGACATATTTCACATACATCGATTACCAACTGGGGTAATTTTGACCCCAAGAAAGAAACGATCAATGTAATCAATGTTATTTGAAATAGAAAATGTCCAAAACAGACTGTTCATTTTAACAAAATTAGTTCATTTGCATATTCTGAAAAACAAAAATATAAAATTGTCCTTTACAGAACGTGCCGTTTTTTTCCACATCAGTACTAAAATCCTTTGATCATAAATCAAATAAAATGTTATTGGTCACATACACATGGTTAGCAGATGTTATTGGTCACATACACATGGTTAGCAGATGTTATTGGTTACATACACACGGTTAGCAGATGTTATTGGTCACATACACATGGTTAGCAGATGTTAATGGTCACATACACATGTTTAGCAGATGTTATTGGTCACATACACATGGTTAGCAGATGTTAATGGTCAAATACACACGGTCAGCAGATGTTATTGGACAAATACACATAGTTAGCAGATGTTATTGGTTACATACACACGGTTAGCAGATGTTATTGGTCACATACACATGGTTAGCAGATGTTATTGGTCACATACACATGGTTAGCAGATGTTATTGGTCACATACACATGGTTAGCAGATGTTATTGGTCACATACACATGGTTAGCAGATGTTACTGGTCACATACACATGGTTAGCAGATGTTACTGGTCACATACACATGGTCAGCAGATGTTATTGGTCACATACACATGGTTAGCAGATGTTATTGGTCACATACACATGGTTAGCAGATGTTATTGGTCACATACACATGGTTAGCAGATGTTATTGGTTACATACACATGGTTAGCAGATGTTAATGCGAGTGTAGCGAAATGCTTGTGCTTCTAGTTCCGACAGTGCAGTAATATCTAACAATTCCCCAACAACTACCTAATACACACAAATCTAACAAGTAATCTAACAATTCCCCAACAACTACCTAATACACACAAATCTAACAAGCAATCTAACGATTCCCAACAACTACCTAATACACACAAATCTAACAAGTAATTTAACAATTCCCCAACAACGATCTAATACACACAAATCTAACAAGTAATCTAACAATTCCCCAACAACTACCTAATACACACAAATCTAACAAGTAATCTAACGATTCCCAACAACTACCTAATACACACAAATCTAACAAGTAATCTAACGATTCCCAACAACTACCTAATACACACAAATCTAACAAGTAATCTAACGATTCCCAACAACTACCTAATACACACAAATCTAACAAGCAATCTAACGATTCCCAACAACTACCTAATACACACAAATCTAACAAGTAATCTAACGATTCCCATCAACTACCTAATACACACAAATCTAACAAGTAATCTAACGATTCCCAACAACTACCTAATACACACAAATCTAACAAGTAATCTAACGATTCCCATCAACTACCTAATACACACAAATCTAACAAGTAATCTAACGATTCCCAACAACTACCTAATACACACAAACCTAAAGGGGTGAAGGAGAATATGTATCTACAGTGCCTTGCGAAAGTATTCGGCCCCCTTGAACTTTGCAACCTTTTGCCACATTTCAGGCATCAAACATAAAGATATAAAACTGTATTTTTTTTGTGAAGAATCAACAACAAGTGGGACACAATCATGAAGTGGAACGACATTTATTGGATATTTCAAACTGTTTTAACAAATCAAAAACTGAAAAATTGGGCGTGTATATTACCCCTGAGCGTAGTACAATCACTATGCTGATAGAAATTAGGTAGCCTTGTTCTCAAATGTGCCGATAGAATTTAGCCTTGTTAAAATCCCCAGCTACAATAAATGCAGCCTCAGGATATGTGGTTTCCAGTTTACATAGAGTCCAGTGAAGTTCCATGAGGGCCGTCTTGGTGTCTGCTTGAGGGGGAATGTACACAGCTGTGACGATCACTGACGAGAATTCTCTTGGGAGGTAAAATGGCCGACATTTGACTGTAAGGAATTGTAGGTCGGATGAGAAGAAGGATTTGAGTTCCTGTATGTTGTTATGATGACACAATGAGTCGATAATCATAAAGCATACACCCCCGCCCTTCCTCTTCCCAGAGAGGTGTTTATCTCTGATGGCGCGATGCATTGAGAAGCCTGGCGGCTGAACCGATTCCAACAACATATCCCGAGAGAGCCATGTTTCCGTGAAACAGAGAATGTTATAATCTCTGATGTCTCTCGGGAATGCTACCCTTGCTCTGATTTTATCTACCTTGTTGTCAAGAGACTGGACATTGGCGAGTAGTATCCTCGGGAGCGGTGGGCGATGTGCACGTCAACGTAGCCTGACCGGGAGGCCGCTGCGTCTGCCCCTTCAGTGGTGCCGTTGTTTTGGGTCGGCTACTGGGATCCGATCCATTGTCCTGGGTGGTGGTCCAAACAGAGGATCTGATCCATTGTCCTGGGTGGTGGTCCATACAGAGGATCTGATCCATTGTCCTGGGTGGTGGTCCATACAGAGGATCTGATCCATTGTCCTGGGTGGTGATCCATACAGAGGATCTGATCCATTGTCCTGGGTGGTAGTCCATACAGAGGATCTGATCCATTGTCCTGGGTGGTGGTCCATACAGAGGATCTGATCCATTGTCCTGGGTGGTGGTCCATACAGAGGATCTGATCCATTGTCCTGGGTGGTGGTCCATACAGAGGATCTGATCCATTGTCCTGGGTGGTGGTCCATACAGAGGATCTGATCCCTTGTCCTGGGTGGTGATCCATACAGAGGATCTGATCCATTGTCCTGGGTGGTGATCCATACAGAGGATCTGATCCATTGTCCTGGGTGGTGGTCCATACAGAGGATCTGATCCATTGTCCTGGGTGGTGATCCATACAGAGGATCTGATCCATTGTCCTGGGTGGTGGTCCATACAGAGGATCTGATCCATTGTCCTGGGTGGTGGTCCATACAGAGGATCTGATCCCTTGTCCTGGGTGGTGATCCATACAGAGGATCTGATCCATTGTCCTGGGTGGTGGTCCATACAGAGGATCTGATCCCTTGTCCTGGGTGGTGATCCATACAGAGGATCTGATCCATTGTCCTGGGTGGTGGTCCATAACAGAGGATCTGATCCATTGTCCTGGGTGGTGGTCCATACAGAGGATCTGATCCATTGTCCTGGGTGGTGGTCCATAACAGAGGATCTGATCCATTGTCCTGGGTGGTGGTCCAAACAGAGGATCTGATCCATTGTCCTGGGTGGTGGTCCATAACAGAGGATCTGATCCATTGTCCTGGGTGGTGGTCGAAACAGAGGATCTGATCCCTTGTCCTGGGTGGTGGTCCAAACAGAGGATCTGATCCATTGTCCTGGGTGGTGGTCTGAACAGAGGATCTGATCCATTGTCTTGGGTGGTGGTCCATACAGAGGATCTGATCCATTGTCCTGGGTGGTGGTCCATACAGAGGATCTGATGCATTGTCCTGGGTGGTGGTCCATACAGAGGATCTGATCCATTGTCCTGGGTGGTGGTCCATACAGAGGATCTGATCCATTGTCCTGGGTGGTGGTCCATACAGAGGATCTGATCCATTGTCCTGGGTGGTGGTCCATACAGAGGATCTGATCCAATGTCCTGGGTGGTGATCCATACAGAGGATCTGATCCATTGTCCTGGGTGGTGGTCCATACAGAGGATCTGATCCAATGTCCTGGGTGGTGATCCATACAGAGGATCTGATCCATTGTCCTGGGTGGTGGTCCATACAGAGGATCTGATCCAATGTCCTGGGTGGTGATCCATACAGAGGATCTGATCCATTGTCCTGGGTGGTGGTCCATACAGAGGATCTGATCCCTTGTCCTGGGTGGTGGTCCATACAGAGGATCCGCTTCTGGAAAGTCGTATTCCTGGTCGTAATGTTGGTAAGTTGACGTTGCTCTTATATCCAATAGTTATTTACGGCTGTGTGTAATAAGACATTAGATTTCCTGGTGTAACAGCGTCAGAAAAAATACATTAAAAAAACAAAAATACTGCATAGTTTCCTCTCAAAGCGAAGGCCGGGGGGTGATATAGTATCCTATCATTTAGTTTTCAGAATTTTTTTCAAAATTCTGAAAATATTACATTTTTGTCATTTATGTTGTAAACACAACTGCCATTTAAAGTGGCAGTACACCAACATTTGAAAATATACTTAATTGTATTGATAGAAATGCATTGACTTCAAAGAGTGATCCTGACCAAAAATATGGCTTCGTTTTCTATATTTAGCCTTAGCATCACTACTGGGAATGGTAGGGGCTTTGGCAGCATGGTTTTAAAAGCCCAAAATCCTTTTAAGTTACTATAAACCAATAGTAAAGCACCCAAAACACCTTAACAAGTTGCACATAAAGAATACTGGAGGATGTTATAGGAATTATGGTATTTATGTAATATTTTCAGTATAATTTTTTTTTTTTTCAAGAATACACACCAATACTCAGAGGGCAGCAGCTCTAGTATTTATACCACTGATAGACTTCATGAGGAGCTGGTTTCAGTACTACAGCTCTAACTAGTATTTATACCACTGATAGGCTTCATGAGGAGCTGGTTTCAGTACTACAGCTCTAACTAGTATTTATACCACTGATTGGCTTCATGAGCAGCTGGTTTCAGTACTACAGATCTACCAAGTATTTATATAACTGATAGACTTCATGAGGAGCTGGATTCTGTACGACAGCTCTAACTAGTATTTATACCACTGATAGACTTCATGAGCAGCTGGTTTCAGTACGACAGCTCTAACTCGTATTTATACCACTGATAGACTTCATGAGGAGCTGGATTCAGTACTACAGCTCTAACTAGTATTTATACCACTGATAGACTTCATGAGGAGCTGGATTCAGTACGACAGCTCTAACTAGTATTTATACCACTGATAGACTTCATGAGGAGCTGGTTTCAGTACTACAGCTCTAACTAGTATTTATACCACTGATTGGCTTCATGAGCAGCTGGTTTCAGTACTACAGATCTACCAAGTATTTATATAACTGATAGACTTCATGAGGAGCTGGATTCTGTACGACAGCTCTAACTAGTATTTATACCACTGATAGACTTCATGAGCAGCTGGTTTCAGTACTACAGCTCTAACTAGTATTTATACCACTGATAGACTTCATGAGCAGCTGGTTTCAGTACTACAGATCTACCAAGTATTTATATAACTGATAGACTTCATGAGCAGCTGGTTTCAGTACGACAGCTCTAACTCGTATTTATACCACTGATAGACTTCATGAGGAGCTGGATTCAGTACTACAGCTCTAACTAGTATTTATACCACTGATAGACTTCATGAGGAGCTGGTTTCAGTACTACAGCTCTAACTAGTATTTATACCACTGATAGACTTCATGAGGAGCTGGATTCAGTACTACAGCTCTAACTAGTATTTATACCACTGATAGACTTCATGAGCAGCTGGTTTCAGTACGACAGCTCTAACTCGTATTTATACCACTGATAGACTTCATGAGGAGCTGGATTCAGTACTACAGCTCTAACTAGTATTTATACCACTGATAGACTTCATGAGCAGCTGGTTTCAGTACGACAGCTCTAACTAGTATTTATACCACTGATAGACTTCATGAGGAGCTGGATTCAGTACGACAGCTCTAACTAGTATTTATACCACTGATAGACTTCATGAGGAGCTGGTTTCAGTACTACAGCTCTAACTAGTATTTATACCACTGATAGACTTCATGAGCAGCTGGATTCTGTATGACAGCTCTAATTAGTATTTATACCACTGATAGACTTCATGAGCAGCTGGATTCTGTATGACAGCTCTAATTAGTATTTATACCACTGATAGACTTCATGAGCAGCTGGATTCTGTATGACAGCTCTAATTAGTATTTATACCACTGATAGACTTCATGAGCAGCTGGATTCTGTATGACAGCTCTAACTAGTATTTATACCACTGATAGACTTCATGAGCAGCTGGTTTCAGTACGACAGCTCTACCAAGTATTTATATAACTGATAGACTTCATGAGCTGTTTTGACTGCAACTAAGCCTATACAGTGGGATCCTACATTACTGACTCTCTTGATAAAGATGAGCAATAATGAATGTATATAATAATCATTCAAATACAGTGGTATATTGTATGCAAGAACATATTATTTTATACTAATAGTATTGCTCAGAGAAAAATATTTTGTTTAAACAAATAATATTTGTTTTATTAAAAAGGTAGGGGTTGAAATTATTGACACCCCTAAAGAGTATTAGAAATATAGTAGTCAAACGGTTAGTATTTGGTCCCATATTCCTAGCACGCAATGACTCTCTCTCCCCACCACTGATACTATAATTATTTGACCCTGCTGGTCATCTATGAACATTTGAACATCTTGGCCATGTTCTGTTATAATCTCCACCCGGCACAGCCAGAAGAGGACTGGCCACCCCTCAGAGCCTGGTTCCTCTCTACCCAGTACAGCCAGAAGAGGACAGGCCACCCCTCATAGCCTGGTTCCTCTCTAGGTTTCTTCCTAGGTTTTGGCCTTTCTAGGGAGTTTTTCCTAGCCACCGTGCTTCTACACCTGCATTGCTTGCTGTTTGGGGGTTTTAGGCTGGGTTTCTGTACAGCACTTTGTGACATCAGCTGATGTAAGAAGGGCTTTATACATACATTTGATTGGTTGATTTGATCATCAAGCTTGTGACTCTACAAACATGTTGGATGCATAATGTACTGCGTCATTTTGGAGGCATTTTTATTTCTAGTGGGCACAAAATAATCAGTGTGTTAGTAGAACAGGTTTGTGAACTCAGCCCCAGGACCAGCTGGATGAGGGGACTCTTGTTCTTTGCTCAGCTCTTGGCATTGCAGGGCTTAGTAATGATATGAAAGGGGGTCACTGTATTTTAAAGGTTTCCAAAACCCAATTGCTAATTTTTGAGTTGTATTATTAGTGGATATTGTCCCAGTTCTGCCCTGCATGCACTGGCAGTAGTTTTGTTTAATCTCTCTCCCTCTCTCCCTCTCACTCTCTCTCTCTATCTCTCCCCCCACAAGCCCCCCTCTCTCCCCCCACAAGCCCCCCTCTCTCTATCTCTCTTCCCACAAGCCTCTCTCTCTGTCCCTCTTCCCTCCCCTCTCTCTCCACCAGCCTCTCTCTCTGTCCCTCTTCCCTCCCCTCTCTCTCCACCAGCCTCTCTCTCTGTCCCTCTTCCCTCCCCTCTCTCTCCACCAGCCCCTCTCTCTGTCCCTCTTCCCTCCCCTCTCTCTCCCTACCAGCCCTCCCTCCCCTCTCTCTGTCCCTCTTCCCTCCCCTCTCTCTCCCCACCAGCCCTCCTCTCTGTCCCTCTTCCCTCCCATCTCTTTCTCTCCACCAGCCCCCCTCTCCGTCCCTCTTCCCTCCCCTCTCTCTCTCTCTTTCTCTCCACACCAGCCCCTCTCTCTTTCCCTCTTCCCCCCCCCGCTCTCTCTCTCTCTCTCTCTTTCTCTACACACCAGCCCCCCTCTCTGTCCCTCTTCCCCCCTCTCTATCTCTCTCTTTCTCTCCCCACCAGCCCCTCTCTCCCCACCAGCCCCTCTCTCCCCACCAGTCCCTCTCTCCCCACCAGCCCCCCTCTCTGTCCCTCTTCGCTCCCCCTCTTTCTCTCCCCACCAGCCCCTCTCTCCAAACCAGCCCCTCTCTCCCCACCAGCCCCTCTCTCCAAACCAGCCCCTCTCTCCCCAACAGCCCCTCTCTCCCACCAGCCCCTCTCTCCCCACCAGCCCCTCTCTCCCCACCAGCCCCTCTCTCCCCAACAGCCCCTCTCTCCCCAACAGCCCCTCTCTCTGTCCCCCTTCCCTCCCCCTCTCTCGATCTCTCTCAATTCAATTCAATTTCAATTCAAGGGGCTTTATTGTTATAGGAAACATATGTTTACATCATCAAAGCAAGTGAAATAGATAATAAACAAAAGTGAAGAAAAAAAACAATTGGGGTGTCAAAAATAAACAATCCCCCCTCTCTCTCTCCCTCTCCATCGCTTTCATTAGCTTAGTTGTTTAGATCATGCTAATCAGCTCTTTCATTAGCTTAGTTGTTTAGATCATGCTAATCAGCTCTTTCATTAGCTTAGTTGTTTAGATCATGCTAATCAGCTCTTTCATTAGCTTAGTTGTTTAGATCATGCTAATCAGCTCTTTCATTAGCTTAGTTGTTTAGATCATGCTAATCAGCTCTCTCATTAGCTTAGTTGTTTAGATCATGCTAATCAGCTCTTTCAGTCTCCTGAAAGCTTCTCTCTAGACTAAGAAGGTATTTTCCTGTCTTTAGGCTGCTAAACACACCATGGTTAGAGAGGGATACAGAGGAAGGTAGGGGAGGGTGGGGGAGAATAGAGGAGGGGAGAGGAGAGGAAGAGAGGAGGGGAGAGGAGAGGGAAGGAGGGGAGAGCAGTTAGAGATATGCACATTAGAATTATTTATAATACACAGTATGTGTTGTGTGTTGGGGTATTGGGAACTGGAGGTCTACTTGTAAATGTCTGGGTGATGGTGTTGGGCTATTGGGAACTAGAGATGTACTTGTAAATGTCTGGGTGATGGTGTTGGGGTATTGGGATCTAGAGATGTACTTGTAAATGTCTGGGTGATGGTGTTGGGGTATTGGGATCTAGAGATGTACTTGTAAATGTCTGGGTGATGGTGTTGGGGTATTGGGAACTGGAGATGGACTTGTAAATGTCTGGGTGATGGTGTTGGGGTATTGGGAACTAGAGGTGTACTTGTAAATGTCTGGGTGATGGTATTGGTGTGGAATGTACTTGTGAGAAAGAATTTCCTCCCATGAAGACCATCAACTCTATTCTATTCTATTACATTCTATTCTATTACATTCTATTCTATTACATTCTATTCTATTACATTCTATTCTATTACATTCTATGTCCAGTTCATCATGTAGAATCAAACGTTTATCCAATAGCAGCAACAGTTCCTCCTATGCTGTAGCTATGTAGTAATACCATTAGGCTAAACTGATTTAGGCCTATGCTTTGCACTGATAAAAACCTAATAAACTATGCTGTAACACGGTTCCATAGCTGACTGTTATATGCCTATGTTACAGGGGACTGGTAGCATAATACATGGAGATAGTCAGAATAGCCTAACCAGTCGACATTATATAATTATACTGTATAGAATAGACAAGGCTGCACACTTACAGAATAGGCCTATAAGCGCGTTTACGTCACTGACGTGGGAAAGGTTGGCGTCATATGTTTGCGGTTGCGTTCCTATCTTCCCAGGCCGCTGCTGCGGTTCGCGCTGTGCTGCGTACCGAGGCAAGACAAAGACTCGCGACATCATCTACACATACAGGGATAACAGGAATACAATGATACTTTCTGTGTTTTCGTAATCACTTCTATCGAGGTTATATCTTCTAATCCCGTTACCAATCATAATCGATAAATAGCCTAGGCTATCTCTTTGCCGATGAGCAACGAACGGTTATCCCATCGAGCCGTTCGCAGGCTCCATCCAACTCCTCTGCCGCTGAATGATTTCATCGAGGACAGTATGGTGTTGCTGAATGGTTACATGGTGATCCGTGATCGATAATGTAGCCTATGTGCTATCAGGTTGAGAGGGCTGATCACAATGTATCAGTTTAGCTCATCAGCATCAGTCCTTCGGGGAGAATAAGAAGAGTCAACCCGCTGAATGCTCTGTGCATCCCTTACCTCTCATACGCTGCTCACTCGGGCATTACTCCATGATCGGCGAAATGTCCCGGTTTACTCTGGTCACGTTTCCCTCAACGTTGCAGCTCGCACGAGAAGAAATAAATATAGAACCCTAGAAACGGCAGCAGCAGCAGCCCTTCCCGTTACCGGTTGTGCCTGGTGGAGGCAAGAGGTACACCCTCCGGTACTGATGCCATCGACGCGTGAATCCGATCCTTAAATCCGGAGGCGGATAAAAAAAAACGCGTCCGTTATGCAAAATAGATGTTTTACCCTCAAAATCCGTTAACGCTCAAATAAGGGGCATCCGATACCTCTTCATTCAATATGCGTCCACTGTCACACAAAGCGTGATTTTCCTCTCTCGCTCTCTCTCGATTGCTCGCTCTGTCTCGCTCTCTCCTCCTTTCTCCTCCTCTCTCCTATTGGCCGTCCTCTCACGTGTGTCTCGTGAACAACATTAGCCTGAGCAACAGTTGTGGAATTGTTGATTCGCCTTCAAAATAAAAGTTCGCATTGAAACTGATACACGGATGAAAATATTGGAATCATGCCATAATTGCTCGAGAGCACGCAAAACAAGGTCGCAGTTTTGTTATATAAATAAAAAATAAATACAATAATTTGTCAATTTGACAAGAACAAAAACATCTGTTGAAATCGCATTGTGGATGTATAGACTTAGGATTGCATTGGGGCATAGTTATATTACAATGTACAGCCTTACCTATGGATCTGGGGTCCATGACACGGTCTATTAGCCGACTCAGCGACACCCACAAGACACACCTGCAATGAGTTGTCATACTCGTATAGCAGGACTTTAACTGTGAAATCACCTCCCCAGTCAGTCTGTTGTGCGTATTGAACATTCAAATCGCCATGTACAGCCTTTATGTGCCGTTATTTAGTCAGGGAGTCGCCAGTGAAACCAGTGTCTCTTTTACAAGGGAGCCCTACATGTACAATTTCATGAAATATATATTTTTTTAAATATATATATATTATAAAACTATATATAAAACTACTAAAATACAGCACAACATATTCGGCTTAGACAGACATTATTACACACAAAACACAGTCAACTAAAACAAAACACATTCTTCATCATAAAAAATCCTATGAAAAACAGCATCCCAGGGGTTAGAAATAGAGGCAGCTACACTTTGATAAATAGTGTCACTGTAAACCAGGTAGAAAGGTTGACTGCACAATCAGCTTCCTGGTGACCAGAGAGATACAAGTTCACTTTAAATCTTAGTTTCTTAACAAGCTATGTATGTTTTGTTTTTTTAACGCAGTGTTGGTCAGCCGCTGTGGAATTCTGGGTATCTACTGTTTAATAAGGAAGGACTTCTTTTTGACAGTTTTCCAGGATTTAGCCGGGGAGTCCTTTACAATCAGAACGAGTGGTTACATAATAATCAGATTTAGCCGGGGATTCCTTTACAATCAGAACGAGTGGTTACATAATAATCAGATTTAGCCGGGGATTCCTTTACACTCAGAACGAGTGGTTACATAAGAATCAGATTTAGCCGGGGAGTCCTTTACACTCAGAACGAGTGGTTACATAATGATCAGATTTAGCCGGGGATTCCTTTACACTCAGAACGAGTGGTTACATAATAATCAGATTTAGCCGGGGAGTCCTTTACAATCAGAACGAGTGGTTACATAATAATCAGATTTAGCCTTTATTGATCGTTCCCCAGTTGCCTAGAAGCCGGTGTTCCTGGCCTTGACCCAGGCAACATTTCTCTTATGAAGGACTTTGGTGCGGCAGAGTGGTTAGAGTGCTGGGGATTGCAACCGCAAGGTGACAAGGTAAAAATCTGTCGTTCTGCCCCTGAACAAGGCAGTTCTTCCATTGAAAATAAGAATTTGTTCTTAACTGACTTGCCGAGTTAAATAAAGGTACAAATAATAATAATTCTAAACTGAGTTTAAATGTATTTCGCTAAGGTGTATGTAAACTTCCGACTTCAACTGTATAGAGTAGTTAAATCTTCCAGATTAGATCCTGTAGAGTAGATATATCTTCTAGAGTACATCTATAGAGTAGATCTATCTTCCAGAGTACATCTATAGAGTAGATCTATCTTCCAGAGTACATCTATAGAGTAGATCTATCTTCTAGAGTACATCTATAGAGTAGATCTATCTTCCAGATTAGATCCTATAGAGTAGATCTATCTTCTAGAGTACACCTATAGAGTAGATCTATAGAGTAGATCTATCTTCCAGAGTAGATCTATAGAGTAGATATATCTTCCAGAGCACATCTATAGAGTAGAGAGAGCCTGGTTTAGTGTTCCTCATTCAGAACTAGAACCTGATTAAGTGTTTCTCATTCAGAAGTAGAGCCCGGTTAAGTGTTCCTCATTCAGAACCTGGTTAAGTGTTTCTCATTCAGATCTAGAGCCTGGTTAAGTGTTTCTCATTCAGATCTAGAACCTGGTTAAGTGTTCCTCATTCAGAACTAGAACCTGATTAAGTGTTCCTCATTCAGAAGTAGAGCCTGGTTAAGTGTTTCTCATTCAGAACTAGAGCCTGGTTAAGTGTTCCTCATTCAGAACCTGGTTAAGTGTTTCTCATTCAGATCTAGAGCCTGGTTAAATGTTTCTCATTCAGATCTAGAACCTGGTTAAGTGTTCCTCATTCAGAAGTAGAGCCTGGTTAAGTGTTCCTCATTCAGATCTAGAACCTGGTTAAGTGTTCCTCATTCAGAAGTAGAGCCTGGTTAAGTGTTCCTCATTCAGAAGTAGAGCCTGGTTTAGTGTTCCTCATTCAGAACCTGGTTAAGTGTTCCTCATTCAGATCTAGAGCCTGGTTAAGTGTTTCTCATTCAGAACTAGAGCCTGGTTAAGTGTTTCTCATTCAGAACCTGGTTAAGTGTTTCTCATTCAGAACTAGAGCCTGGTTTAGTGTTCCTCATTCAGAACTTGGTTAAGTGTTTCTCATTCAGATCTAGAGCCTGGTTAAGTGTATCTCATACATAGCATCTCCCAGAGTTGAACAGAGAGCAGCGTGGAGAGCTGGGTTCACCGTCACCAGCCTGTGTTCTGTGTTCTGTGTTCTGTCAGGGCGGGAAGTGACTCCTGTTATGGTCAGAGCCGGTAGCAGGAAGGAATTCCAGTATATTACCTTTACCTGATAAGTATTCACTGTGCATTCACTCACTGTTGTCTCTGCCTCTGCACTTAACACAACCAGAGAGAGAGAGAGGGAAAGAAGAGGAAGACAGAGGGGAAAGAGTTAGGGAGAGAGAGAGAGAGAGAACCGGAGAGAGAGAGAGAGAGGGAGAGAAGAGGAAGATAGAGGGGAAAGAGTTAGGGAGAGAGAGGAGAGAGAGAGAGAGAGGAGAAAGAAAGAGAGAGAGAGAGGAGGGAGAGGAGAGAGAGGAAGAGAGAGAGACCCGGAGAGAGAGAGAGAGAGGGAGAGCGAGGAGAGAGAGGGAGAGAGATAGAGAGGAATAGGAGAAAGAGAGAGAGAGAGGGAGAGAGAGAGAGACAGAGAGAGAGAGAACCGGAGAGAGAGAGAGAGAGGGAGAGAAGAGGAAGATAGAGGGGAAAGAGTTAGGGAGAGAGAGGAGAGAGAGAGAGAGGAGAAAGAAAGAGAGAGAGAGAGGGGGGAGAGGAGAGAGAGGAAGAGAGAGAGACCCGGAGAGAGAGAGAGAGAGGGAGAGCGAGGAGAGAGAGGGAGAGAGAGAGAGAGGAATAGGAGAAAGAGAGAGAGAGAGACAGAGAGAGAGAACCGGAGAGAGAGAGAGAGAGAGAGAGAGAGAGAGAGAGAGAGACATTCACTTTGTATGTTGTCTACCTCACTTGCTTTGGCAATGTTAACACATGTTTCCCATGCCAATAAAGCCCTTGAATTGAATTGAATTGAATTGAATTGAGAGAGAGAGACAGAGAGAGAGAGACAGAGAGACAGAGAGAGAGAGACAGAGAGAGAGAGAGAGAGAGAGAGAGAGAGAGAGAGAGAGAGACAGAGAGAGAGAGACAGAGAGACAGAGAGAGAGAGACAGAGAGAGAGAGACAGAGAGACAGAGAGAGAGAGAGAGAGACAGAGACAGAGAGAGAGAGAGAGAGACAGAGAGAGAGAGAGACAGAGAGACAGAGAGAGAGAGACAGAGAGAGACATTGTAAACATTGTTAGAACACTGTATATATATAATATGACATTTGTAATGTCTTTACTGTTTTGAAACTTCTGTATGTGTAATGTTTACTGTTAATTTTTATTGTTTATTTCACTTTATATATTCACTTTATATATTATCTACCTCACTTGCTTTGGCAATGTTAACACATGTTTCCCATGCTAATAAAGCCCTTGAATTGAATTGAATTGAATTGAGAGAGAGAGAGAGAGAGAGAGAGAGAGAGAGAGAGAGAGAGAGAGAGAGAGATTTCTATTTATAGAACTGTGCCGTCTGTTCACCCACGCTCCCGCCCCCAGCACACACACACACACACACACACACACACACACAGACAGACACTACTGCCCCCCAGCACAACGAACACAACAAACAGAGAAATTCTATCTTTCTCTCAGAGCATTGACACCACCCCCTCATTAACGATGTATGGCATTAATGAAGCTTTAGTTCAGGCTCCCAAGTAGCGCAGTGGTCTAAGGCACTGCATATCAGTGCTAGAGGTGTCACTACAGACCCAGGTTCAATTCCAGGTTGTTTCACAACTGTCTGTGATTGGGAGTCCCATAGGGTTTTGCACAATTGGCCCAGCGTCGTCCAGGTTTGGCTCAGGGTAGGCCGTCGTTGTAAATAATCATTTATTCTTAACTTGCCTAGTTAAATAAAAAAAATAGCAGAAATGAGAACACCTTATTGATTATGCACGAGGGGGAGGGGCCACAAAGCAAAAATAATCACCACTTCACAAGCTGACAAGTCATCTCTCTCTCTGTTTCTCTCTCTCCCTCTCTCTGTTTCTCTCTCTCTCCCTCTCTGTTTTTCTCTCTCCCTCTCTCTGTTTCTCTCTCTCTCTCTCTCCCTCTCTGTTTCTCTCTCTCTCCCTCCCCCTCTCTCTCTCTCTCTGTCTCTCTCTCTCCCTCTCTGTTTCTCTCTCTCTCCCTCTCTGTTTTTCTCTCTCCCTCTCTCTGTTTCTCTCTCTCTCTCTCTCCCTCTCTGTTTCTCTCTCTCTCCCTCTCTGTTTTTCTCTCTCCCTCTCTCTGTTTCTCTCTCTCTCTCTCTCTCCCTCTCTGTTTCTCTCTCTCTCCCTCCCCCTCTCTCTCTCTCTCTCTCGCTCTCTCTGTTTCTCTCTCTCCCTCTGTTTCTCTCTCTCCCTCTGTTTCTCTCTCTCTTTCTGTTTCTCTCGCTCTCTCAATTCATTTGAAATTTAAGGGGTTTTATTGGCATAGAAACATTTGTTTACATTGTCAAAGCAATTGAAATAGGTAAACAAAAGTGAAATAAACAATACATTTTTTTGCAGTAAACATTACACTCACAAAAGTTCCAAAAGAATAAAGACATTACAAATGTCATATTATATATGCTGCTGTAGGCCCTCCTTGGTTGGGGACAGAAGCACCAGATCATCAGGAAACAGTAGACATTTGACTTCAGATTCTAGTAGCGTGAGGCCGGGTGCTGCAGACTGTTCTAGTGCCCGCGCCAATCCATTCAGATTGTAAGGGGCTACAAGGGGTGAGGGGAGGGAGAGGACGGGGGAGGGAGAGGACGTGGGAGGGAGGGGACGTGGGAGGGAGAGGACGTGGGAGGGAGAGGACGGGGGAGGGAGGGGACAGGGGAGGGAGGGGACGGGGAGGAAGTACCATTCTGTGGCTGTTACCATGTTCATGACAGGCATCATTCATGGGACACAAAAAGAGAAACAAGAGTTCCCTCACAGACAGCCCCAGAACAACACACACACACACACACACACACACACACACACACACACACACACATACACACACACACACACACACACACAAACACAAAATAACAGTCTTTCTTAATAAGTCATGTTGATAACTAGAGTTATTTACCACTTTAAATTTGACCACAAATCATCATTATGAGCACTTTTCAATCATATACCCCCCCCCCCACACACACACACACACACGATAAAACAGCACACACTGCAGTGAGGATGACTCAGCCTCCACCGTGACCATGGAAACCAGCACTTCTGCAATCAGTCTCTTAGTAACTGAGCGGTTGCCAAGTAACAGCGTGTGCGTGTGCGTGTGTGTATGTTTGTGTGTGTGTGTGTTGTATTAGTTGGTATGTAATGAATGTGATGTCACACACAGACACACACACACACACACACACTTATTGACATTCAAAGATTAATATCTAATTACATGTTTAGGTACACGGTGGAAAGAAATGGTGATATTTGGTATACATTCTCTGTAGAAGAACCCCAGACAGTATGACCTGGGATTTACTATGGTCTTCTAGATTAACCCCTAACAGTATTATAGACACTATGACCTGGGATTTACTATGGTCTTCTAGATTAACCCCTTACAGTATTATAGACACTATGACCTGGGATTTACTATGGTCTTCTAGATTAACCCTTTACAGTATCATAGACACTATGACCTGGGATTTACTATGGTCTTCTAGATTAACCCCTTACAGTATTATAGACACTATGACCTGGGATTTACTATGGTCTTCTATGTAGATTAACCCCTTACAGTATTATAGACACTATGACCTGGGATTTACTATGGTCTTCTAGATTAACCCCTTACAGTATTATAGACACTATGACCTGGGATTTACTATGGTATTCTAGATTAACCCCTTACAGTATTATATACACTATGACCTGGGATTTACTATGGTCTTCTAGATTAAAACCCCTTACAGTATTATAGACACTATGACCTGGGATTTACTATGGTCTTCTAGATTAACCCCTTACAGTATTATAGACACAATGACCTGGGATTTACTATGGTCTTCTAGATTAACCCCTTACAGTATTATAGACACTATGACCTGGTATTTACTATGGTCTTCTAGATTAACCCCTTACAGTATTATAGACACTATGACCTGGGATTTACTATGGTCTTCTAGATTAACCCCTTACAGTATTATAGACAGTATGACCTGGGATTTACTATGGTCTTCTAACATGTTAGATACACCACTATTATGGAAGAAGGGGTGTGGTCTACACCCCTTCTTCCATAATAGTGGTGTATCTAACATGACATAGACTACACCCCTTCTTCCATAATAGTGGTGTATCTAACATGGCATAGACCACACCCCTTCTTCCATAATAGTGGTGTATCTAACATGACATAGACCACACCCCTTCTTCCATAATAGTGGTGTATCTAACATGACATAGACCACACCCCTTCTTCCATAATAGTGGTGTATCTAACATGGCATAGACCACACCCCTTCTTCCATAATAGTGGTGTATCTAACATGGCATAGACCACACCCCTTCTTCCATAATAGTGGTGTATCTAACATGGCATAGACCACACCCCTTCTTCCATAATAGTGGTGTATCTAACATGGCATAGACCACACCCCTTCTTCCATAATAGTGGTGTATGTAACATGACATAGACTACACCCCTTCTTCCATAATAGTGGTGTATCTAACATGACATAGACCACACCCCTTCTTTCATAATAGTGGTGTGAGAGAGACCCCACTGACCCAGCATACCATGCTTCACTCCAGCCAGATCCCACTGACCCAGCATACCATGCTTCACTCCATAGAGACCCCACTGACCCAGCATACCATGCTTCACTCTAGAGAGACCCCACTGACCCAGCATACCATGCTTCACTCTAGAGAGACCCCACTGACCCAGCATACCATGCTTCACTCCATAGACCCCACTGACCCAGCATACCATGCTTCACTCTAGAGACCCAGCATACCATGCTTCACTCCATATAAACACCACTGACCCAGCATACCATGCTTCACTCCAGCCAGATCCCACTGACCCAGCATACCATGCTTCACTCCATAGAGACCCCACTGACCCAGCATACCATGCTTCACTCCATAGAGACCCCACTGACCCAGCATACCATGCTTCACTCCATAGACCCCACTGACCCAGCATACCATGCTTCACTCCATTGAGACCCCACTGACCCAGCATACCATGCTTCACTCCATAGAGACCCCACTGACCCAGCATACCATGCTTCACTCCATAGAGACCCCACTGACCCAGCATACCATGCTTCACTCTAGAGACCACACTGACCCAGCATACCATGCTTCACTCCATAGACCACACTGACCCAGCATACCATGCTTCACTCCATAGAGACCCCACTGACCCAGCATACCATGCTTCACTCTAGAGACCCCACTGACCCAGCATACCATGCTTCACTCCATAGACCACACTGACCCAGCATACCATGCTTCACTCCATAGAGACCCCACTGACCCAGCATACCATGCTTCACTCTAGAGACCCCACTGACCCAGCATACCATGCTTCACTCCATAGACCACACTGACCCAGCATACCATGCTTCACTCCATAGAGACCCCACTGACCCAGCATACCATGCTTCACTCCATAGAGACCCCACTGACCCAGCATACCATGCTTCACTCCATAGAGACCCCACTGACCCAGCATACCATGCTTCACTCCATAGAGACCCCACTGACCCAGCATACCGTGCTTCACTCCATAGAGACCCCACTGACCCAGCATACCATGCTTCACTCCATAGAGACCCCACTGACCCAGCATACCATGCTTCACTCCATAGAGACACCACTGACCCAGCATACCATGCTTCACTCCAGCCAGATCCCACTGACCCAGCATACCATGCTTCACTCCATAGAGACCCCACTGACCCAGCATACCATGCTTCACTCCATAGAGACCCCACTGACCCAGCATACCATGCTTCACTCCAGAGAGACCCCACTGACCCAGCATACCATGCTTCACTCCATAGAGACCCCACTGACCCAGCATACCATGCTTCACTCCAGAGAGACCCCACTGACCCAGCATACCATGCTTCACTCCAGCCAGATCTCACTGACCCAGCATACCATGCTTCACTCCATAGAGACCCCACTGACCCAGCATACCATGCTTCACTCCATAGAGACCCCACTGACCCAGCATACCATGCTTAACTCCATAGAGACCCCACTGACCCAGCATACCATGCTTCACTCCATAGAGACCCCACTGACCCAGCATACCATGCTTCACTCCAGCCAGATCCCACTGACCCAGCATACCATGCTTCACTCCATAGAAACCCCACTGACCCAGCATACCATGCTTCACTCCATAGAAACCCCACTGACCCAGCATACCATGCTTCACTCCATATAAACCCCACTGACCCAGCATACCATGCTTCACTCCATAGAGACCCCATTGACCCAGCATACCATGCTTCACTCCATAGAAACCCCACTGACCCAGCATACCATGCTTCACTCCATAGAGACCCCACTGACCCAGCATACCATGCTTCACTCCATAGAGACCCCACTGACCCAGCATACCATGCTTCACTCCATAGAGACCCCATTGACCCAGCATACCATGCTTCACTCCATAGAGACCCCATTGACCCAGCATACCATGCTTCACTCCATAGAGACCCCACTGACCCAGCATACCATGCTTCACTCCATAGAGACCCCACTGACCCAGCATACCATGCTTCACTCCATAGAAACCCCATTGACCCAGCATACCATGCTTCACTCT